>NC_045446.1:94962748-95262735 GCF_002776525.5 Piliocolobus tephrosceles
ATTCCTCAAGGATCTAGAACTAGATGTACCATATGACCCAGCCATCCCACTACTGGGTATATACCCAAAGGATTATAAATTATGCTACTACAAAGACACATGCACACGTATGTTTATTGCGGCACTATTCACAATAGCAAAGACTTGGAATCAACCCAAATGTCCATCAGTGACAGACTGGATTAAGAAAATGTGGCACATATACACCATGGAATACTATGCAGCCATAAAAAAGGATGAGTTTGCGTCCTTTGTAGGGACATGGATGCAGCTGGAAACCATCATTCTTAGCAAACTATCACAAGAAGAGAAAACCAAACACCGCATGTTCTCACTCATAGGTGGGAACTGAACAATGAGCTCACTTGGACTCGGGAAGGGGAACATCACACACTGGGGCCTATCATGGGGAGGGGGGAGGGGGGAGGGATTGCATTGGGGAGTTATACCTGATATAAATGATGAATTGATGGGTGCTGACGAGTTGATGGGTGCAGCACACCAACATGGCACATGTATACATATGTAACCTGCACGTTATGCACATGTACCCTAGAACTTAAAGTATAATAAAAAAAAAAAAAACTAAAAAAAAAAAAAAAAAAGAAATTAAACAAATTCTTATCTACTTCCTAATTACATTCAGCATGCTTCCTCTCTTTCCCCAGTCTCAGCCTTATGTAGGATAAGATTGTCCTTTGGAAAGGACAAACCAGCTCTGTATACTTGCATACAAGATACTTTCTTAGTTGAAGTTTTTCAGAGCCATTTTCTCCGATGGGTGTAAGATGGGTGGAAGAGATCACTCTCCAGATCCAATGAGAGAAGGGCAGGCCCAGGGTGAGAGTAGAAATGCATAGATTCCAAGTCTCTGTCATTGTGAGCAATTAATGAACTTCACATACAGGAGAAGCCTGAGTTGGGAAATTTCAGAAGTAGGAAAATAATACTTGGCTTTAGTTTTCATCCATACAAAAGCCAGGTTTGATAAAAGATGATCGATCAGTGCATCATGGTAAACATTTGGGCTGAATTTAGCTCAGGAGATACGGAGCTAGAGGAAAAATATTTAAGTGGCAGAACTGAAAAATCATTTTAATCATTGTGTGAATAACACATAGAATTAAGGAAAGCGTGAAGTCTGAGAAATTGGACTTTGGAATTTTCTCTTTGCTTTGGTGGGTGAGATGTGTTAAAATATAAGATTGATTAGCAAATGAAGACCTGAATGTCACCCATGTTTTTTTAATGATCATAACTATCTTGCAGATACCTAAATACAATTTTAACCAACTGAGAACATAAAGATTCATGCTGTGGATGTGGGAGCAGAAACGGTTTGAAAACCTGTTAATATTTTCTTGAGAAAAAATTTGTTAGCCTGCTTGATTGCGAACTCTGTGCTGCTGCTGTGGCTTTTTTGTATTACAAATGTGATTATTTATCTCAGTGTAACATAAATTGAGATGTTGATGTTTTTTCCAAGAAAATAAATGAGTCATAATAAACCCTTTCTTGTGTAAGGATGAATGTGAAGTACATAATCATTATTCGAACAGGATGTTTCTTTAAAAAGCAATTGAGATTGCACAACGCAAGGCTGTTTGGATGGCAACTTAGCGTGTCTGGCAACAGGATTTTGTTCCTTCTGTTTCTCAACAATGCTTTCAGAGGTCACAAAATTAAATCCTTTGGATGACATATACCCCATCCTTGTTTCTCTATTTAGATTTAGTGACTGGCCTCTCAATGTTTTATCCCTGTCTGAATTTCTTGGCAGACTGTGATTTAACCTTTTATGTGTGGTTTGTTAAATTTTAAATTTTAGAAAGTGGCATCCTAAATAATAAAAAGATAGATTCAGGGTAGAAAACTTTTATATAAAAATGTATAAACAGATATAAAATGCTTTTTAAATTTTAATACAATATGTGTGTCTGTACATATTCATTCCTAATTATGGTGATTATGGTAAATTATAACTAGCAATAATTTTTTGGTTTTGCCATGGTCTCACTCTGTCACCGAGGCTGCAGTGCAGTGGCACAACCATAGCTTACTGCAGCCTCAACTCAAACTCCTGAGCTCAAGTGATCCTTCCAACTCAGGTAGGACTACAGGTGTGAGCCACCAAACTGGGCTTTAGAAAGAATTCTAGTAAAAGAAAACATGCCATGGTTAAGTAATTTTTTTTTTTTTTTTTAGATGAAGTTTTGCTCTTGTCACTTAGGCTGGAGTGCAATGGCACAGTCTTGGCTCACTGCAACCTCCACCTCTCGGGTTCAAGCGATTCTCTTGCCTCAGCCTCCCAAGTAGCTGGGATTATAGGTACCCCTCACCAGGCTCGGCTGATTTTTGTATTTGTAGTAGAGACAAGGTTTCACCATGTTGGCCAAGCTGGTCTCAAACTCCTGACCTCAGGTGATTTGCCCACCTCAGCCTCCCAAAGTGTTGTGATTATAGGCGTGAGCCATCACGCCTGGCCTTAAGTAATTTTTATTACCTCAAATCAATATAATTTCACCATGGAAAATTTGAAAACTATGGAAGAATTTTAAAGAGAAGAGAAATGCCACCTACATTTCCACTGTATATATATATAGTGGATATATATATATAGCCTGCCATTTTTGTACTTTTAATTGCTCTGCACAGAGCACATAATAAAATGGATTTTTTTAAAATATAAGGACTATTACACTATATACTTATTAGTGGTAAATACATTTGGGCAGCAGTTCCAAAATTAGAAACTTACTGAAATAGGCTCACAGCATCCTTTCTACACTTACTATTCTTTGTCTACGGTTGAGTAAGTGAAAACATCCAGGAATACAGCAGTCAGGAAACAATGATACGCTGTAATTATAACTTTAGAGAATTTTATTTTCAAAGTCAGAAACTTTACAGGATTTTGTTTTCAAAATAAAAAGAAATACAAAGGGAATAGAGTTACATTTGCTTTTATTTTTTTGTTGGTTGTTTAGTGGTTCAGGTTGATCTTTTGACTTCCTGATGTTCTCGTTTTCTCATAAGTTAAATTAGCCATCTGTCTGCCACAAAGGTTTAGTGTAAGAATCACCTAAAAATTGTAAAGATTTTTGAGCTGCTAAAGATAGAGAGAATAAAAAGCATTGTAATGCCTCTAAGCCTTGTTAATTTGATACAAAGCAAAATTAGTGACTAGATTTTCTTCTCTCATTTCATAGATCCTAATTTATTTAGAGCGCTGTATTTTATTATTTCATGAAAATACTAAGATGCATTTAATTTTTTCTAGATATGGGAATAACTCTAAGGGAAACAAATAATTTAGATGAGTTTACTAAATATGTGGTGGAACTAACAAATGAAACACAGAGTTGATGGTTCTATAATCAGTACAAAGTGGAGTGTAGCTGTCTATCCATCACTTTGTCATTTCAATCGTATCTCCATAGCACATAAGAAAAATGTATTGGTTTACACTGTATAACTATAACATCATAATAACACTTTGTATGTGTATGGATTCTAGATTTACAATGTGACCTTGGGCAAAATCTAAAAGAAGGCTATAGATCAAAGAGGAAATATTAACTCTACAGAAATGGAAAAGATTTCAAATTAATATGACAAAACATACTCTGTTAGAGAAATCGATAGGCACACTGCAAAATAATTCCAATGCAGGGAAGGGAAGATATAAGAGAAACCCAGTGCTGGGTAGAGCAGGGAAACAACTATCAAGGACCAACAGGAAGATTACAGGGTTAGAAACAGTCATATTTTAGCAGATCAAAACAAGAAAGTTAAAACAACATTCAAATATTTATTCATTTTCATTCATATTCTAATTATTGTAACATAATAAGTGAGTATTTTTGGGGAACTGATAGACCAACTAAAGTAATGATTTAGATTCTCTATAAGTTTTCTGTTGTGTATCTGACCAAGAATTCTGTAAATATATCACAATATAATACTAATATAATATGATAAATAGGTGTGCTAATATAATGTGAGGTGTCCTCTAAACCATAATAGATACCCATACCAGAAGGTTAAAAAATAGGTGTAGAGAACACACTGGGATTAGCTTTAGAACTGACATTTTCCCTCTCCTTTTCAGGACCAAGATGTCAGCACTGACTCCAGCGTTCTAAAAATCCTAAAGATTATTACAAATAAATGAGAAACTAAAAGTCTGGTAGAACAGAGGCCATGACTGGGTGAGCAGCACTGTGTCGCTTCCAAAAATTTACTCTTCATGAAAAATGAAAATTACGGTTTCTCAAAAGCAACCTAAGTGGCTAAATTGGTTAAAATTGCCTGTATTTATTATTTTTAGAAGTTACATATTTTAAATCTCTTCTCTATTCCTCCCAGTATTTTTTAACTTTTTCATAACTTGGTTTTTTAACCAAGTTCTAAGGAAATGTGGTTTCCCAAATCAATTGCATAATATACACAAGTGATATTATAACACGAGAAATCATCTGATAAGGACCTTTGTGGTAGTATCATTTCCTGAGCTTTGAGCTAATACTGAAGTTCAAATTTGGTTTGATCTTACAATTTCTGAGCCTTTTATTTCATATGTAAATATAGTGACAATATTTTAAACAGTTACTGTGTTGAATACATCTGATCATGTAACTCAACATATTTAACATACATCCGGATCATAATAGTTGCAAAAACCAATTTCATTTTCTTCACGTTCTGTCAAATATTCCGTTTACTCCACGATTAAATCTCAGTCTCATAACACTTTGTGTAGAGAGAATAGTCATGTCCTATAAGAATTTTTATCTTTTGTTCATTACTATTGACTGTGTTGAAAGTTGCTGGAATTCTGATTTCCAGGCAAGTGAAATGTTACTGTGCATTCAGACTATTCTAGACACACAATCCTAATCTGTGTATAGTCAGGGCTCAATATGTAGACTGGAGGAAGGTGTGGGCAGGGCAAAGGAAGGTGGCTGAGAACACAATTCGTAGAATACAAATAAGCCCTCCTTTTCATCACTTCCTATCCTGTCTGCCATGTACTCTTCTTCAGGGTCAAGGATAAATATCTTAGTCCTATATATATCACTTCCTATCCTGTCTGCCATGTACTCTTCTTCGGGGTCAAGGATAAATATCTTAGTCCTATATATACTGTTCACTGGACTATAATCTTGAAAGAAATTTGATGCTAGCATGTAATTAGCTCCCGTGTATATTTGTTGAATGAATGACTGCATGAACAAATGAGTATTATTAATTAATTGCTTGGTTACTTGGTTACTAAGATGGAGGAGTTCTTTTCTGCTAATCATTTCCAGCTCATTTTCAACAGTCTCTTTCTTCTTACAGAAAAATGTCAAAATTTCAACCTTGCCTTTGCTCAGTAACAAAAGATATCTGGATTTCTTTAGTAGACTACTACTCTTCTAAACTTATTAATTTTAGTAAATAGATAATGCTCATTAGAAATATTAAAATACAAGTAATAGTCTCACTTTGAAAGTGCCAAGTGACACTTTAATTTTGGTATTTAATCTTCTTAGAGAGACCCACTGGGTCTCTCTAAGAAGCACTGTCACAGATTACAAGATAAATGAAGTAAGTAGCATTTCTTTGCCAGAAAAGGACAGTCTGGACTGTACACAGATTTTAGCAGCACTTAATGCTTTTCCCATCTTCATTCTATTTCACAAGAAGAAAAATCAAAGAGACAAGCAAACAGCAACTCTGTAAATGACTGCCAACTGTTACTGGAAGCAAATGGGTCACGTTTTTCACTAAAAAGGTGACTGACAACCAGCAAATTCCATTGCTTGGACTCATCATGCACCCAAAGTTATTGGCCTCAAGGTTTCAGTGTTCACTACAATAATGGAGAGAGGACAGCTTGTAACAAAGGCAATACTTTGGAAAAGATGCCAGAATTAAATCACTCTTCATAGTAATTTGAATACACTTAGAGAAACAAGTGGATAATATTTTTCTCGTCTTTTTTTTTTTTCTTTCTTTCTTTTTGAGTGGAGTTTCGTTCTTTTTGCCCAGGCTTGAGTGCAATGTTATGATCTCGGCTCACTGCAACCTCTGCCTGCCAGGTTCAAGCGATTCTCCATCTTCAGCCTCCCAAGTAGCTGGGATTACAGGTGTGCACCACCATGCCTGAATAATTTTGTATTTTTAGCAGAGACAGGGTTTCAACATGTTGGCCAGGCTGGTCTTGAACTCCTGACCTCAGGGCCTCTGCCCATCTGGGCCTCCCAAAGTGCTCATCTTCTTAAAGTTAAAATAGAGTATCAGAAAGATCTGTTTAATATTTTAAAAGACAAATTCAGCCTTAAGTTGAATTTCAATTTTATTTTATTTTTAATTTTTTATTTTCATAGGTTTTTGAGGAACAGGTGGTATTTGGATACCAATCTGTAGTCTTTTATCCCTCACCCCCTTCCCACCATTTTCTCCTGAGTCCCCATAGTTCATTGTATCATTCTTATGCCTTTGCATCCTCATAGCTTAGCTTCCACTTATGAGTAAGAACATACAATGTTTGGTTTTCCATTTCTGAGCTATTTCACTTAGAATAATAGTCTCCAATCCTATCCAGGTTGCTGAAAAAGCCATTCATTCATTCTGTTTTATGGCTGAGTAGTATATTCTATCACATATATCTATATAATCATATATATAATCATATATATATATACACACACATATATATCACAGTTTATCCACTCCTTGATTGATGGGCATTTGGGCTGCTTCCACATTTTTTCAATTGCAAATTGGGCTGCTATAAAGCATGTGCAAATATCTCTTTTATTTTTTATAATTGCTTCTTTTCCTCTAAATAGATACTCAGTAGTGGAATTGATAAATCAAATGGTAGATCTACTTTTAGTTCTTTAAGTAATCTCCGCACTGTTTTCTGTAGTGGTTGTACTAGTTCACATTCCCACCAGCAGTGTAGAAGTCTTCCCTTTTCACTGCATCCATGCCAACATCTATAGTTTTCAGATTTTTAAATTATTATTATTGCCATTCTTGCAGGAGTAAGGTGGTATTGCATTGTGGTTTTGATTTGCATTTCCCTGATCATTAGTGATGTTGAGCATTTTTTATGTTTGTGGGCCATTTGTATATCTTCTTTGGAGAATTGTCTATTCATATCTTAACCCACTTTTTGATGGGGTTGTTTTTTTCTTGTTGATTTGTTTGAATTCATTATAGAGTGTGAAGAATACACTTTCTTCTTTTTAAAGATAAAATAAAATAGCAGAAAGATCTGTTTAATGTTTTTAAAGACAAATGCATCCTTAAATTTAATTTCAATTTTAATAAGATAAATATTTGACATAGATATTGTAATATTTGTGAGTAGATTGTATCTCATGATGCTGAAATGCCTTTCTCTCCATTATTCTTATTAAAATCCATTGTTCCCAGGATGAATTGAACAGGTCATGGGCCTAATGAATCAAAATAAATAACATTTTCTTTCTGACCTATTTTTTTAATGATTATTTTAGGTTCAGGAGATACACGTATAGGTTTATTACATGGATAAATTGCGTGGCAATGAGGTTTAATGTACAAATGCCCTCGTCACCCAGGAAGTGAGTGTAGTAACCCATAAGTAGCCTTCCAACCCACACCCATTTTCCACACTCCCCATCAAGCAGTCCCCAGTGTCTGCTGATCCCATCTTTGTGTCCATGTGTATTCGATATTTAGCTCCCACTTTTAAGTGAGAACATGTAATGTTTAGTTTTCTATTTCTGTGTTAATTTGCTTAGGATAATGGCCTCCAGCTCTATTCATGTTTCTGCAAAGAACATGATTTCATTCTTTTTTACGGCTGCATAGTTTTCTATGGTGTGTATGTACCACATTTTTTTTTTTTTTTTTTTTTTAGCCAGTCCACCATTGATGGGCATTTTGGAGGATTCCATGTATTTGCTATTATGAATTGTGCTGCAATAAATATATGAGTACATGTGTCTTTTTGATAGAATGATTTATTTTCCTTTGCATATACAACCACTGGTGGAATTGCTGAATTAAATGATAGCTCTGTGTTAAGGTTTTTGAGAAATCTCCAACTGCCTTCCATAGTGCCTGAATTAATTCACATTCCCACCAGCAGTGCATTAAGTGTTCCATTTTTTCCACTACCTCACTATCATCTGTTGTGTTTTGGCTTTTTATTAATAGCCATTCTTACTGATGTGAGATGATATGTTATTGTAGTTTTGGTTTTCATTTCTCTAATGATTAGTGATGAGGAGAATTTTTTTATATATTTGTTGGCCACATGTAAGTTTTCTTTTGAAAAGTGTCTGTTCATGCCCTTTGCCCAATCTTTAATGGGGTTATTTGTTTTTTATTTGTTGAATTACTTAAGTTCCTTATCGATTCTGGATATTAGACCTTTCTCAGATGCATAGCTTGTGAATATTTTCTCCCATTCTGTAGGTTGGTGACTCTATTGATAGTTTCTTTTGCTATGCAGAAACTCATTGGTTTAATTAGATCCCACTAGTCAACTTTTATTTTTGTAGTAATTGCTTTTGAGGGCTTAGGCATAAATGATTTGCCAGGGCTGATGTTCAGATTGGTGTTTCCTAGGTTTTCTAGAGTTTTTATAGTTTTGCTGACATTTTTATTTTTTTAACAGCTCCTGAGAGAGAGAGAGAGGTAAAGTGGGGCGGAGAGAGAGAGAGAGAGAGAACATAATTAGCATCTAATAAGAATGTAGGCATCCTCAAGTTAAAACTCCATTCTTTCTACGTCATCCTTTGTGGGTATGTATAGAGGAAGACTAAATATTTTCAGAAATGGAGATTTTACTACTTCTTTATCTCCTTTATAAACATGGATTCCTCATCCTGAAATTGTATTTAATTATTTTAAAATTATCTCTGCTCTGCCAGACACTGAATGATCTTTGTCTAATTGTGTGGGGTTTTTTTTTTGTTGTTGTTGTTGTTGTTGTTTTGTTTTTGCTTTGTCTTATTTCTTATTCCTCTTCAACAGGAAGATACTCAAATACATAACCGCTTGGTCAGTTCTTTTGTTTTCTTCTTGCTGAATTTGAAAGGTTTTTTTTTTTTTTTTTTTGATATATTTTAGATAACAGTTCTTTATCAGATAGGTGTCTTGCAAATATTTTTTCCTAGTCTGTGGATTCTTCTCTTACTTTCTTATAGTTACAGTTTATGATTTCTTTCACTGATTGTGCCTTTGGTGGTGTATCTACAAATTTATTGCTATGCCCAAGGTCATCTAGTTTTTCTCCTATATTATCTTCTAAGAGTTTTATAGTTTTGAATTTTATATTTAGGTATGTGATCAATTATGCATTAATTTAGATGAAGGATGCAAGGCTTGTTTCTAGATTCCTTTTTTTTTTTTTTTTTTTGCACTTGAATATCCAGTTGTTTCAGCATCATTTTTTGAAAAGGCTACTTGTTTGTGTTGTATTGATTTTGCTCCTTCATCAAAGATCAGTTGACTGTATTTTTGTGGGTCTAAGTTCTCTATACCCTTCCACTGATCTATTTGGTTCTTCTTTCACAAATAAAACACTATGTTGATTACCGGAGCGCCATAGTCAGTCTTGAATTTAGTAGTGTCAGTCCTCCATCTTTGATCTATTTCAATATTGAATTGGTTACTCTGGGATTTTTACCTCTCCATATAAACTTTATAATCAGTTTGTCAATATTCATAAAACAACATGTTGAGATTTTGATTGGTATTGCATTGAATTTATATATCAAGTTGAGAAGAACTGATATCTTGACGATATTGAATCTTCCTGGCCATTAACATGAAATATCTCTCCATTTATTTAAATCTTCTTTGATTCATCAGACTTTCACAGTTTTTTCTATGTATAAATCTTATACATATTTTATTAGGTTATACCAAAATATATCATATCATTTTGGGGGTTGAATGTAAATGACTTTTTTATTTCAATTTCATTTATTCATTGATTATATATAGGAAAGTAAATAACTTTTGTATACTAACCTTGTATCCTTCAATCTTGCCATAAGTGATTTTTATTTCTAGGAGATTTGCTGTTGTTGCTGATTTTTTGGGTTTTTCTGCAGAGATGATCCTGTCATCACTGCACAAAGACTGTTTCATTTTTTCCTTCCCAATTATTATACTTTTTATTTCCTTTCCTTGTTTTCTTGTATTAATTAGATCTTCCAATAGATTTTTAAGCTAGTGTGTGCACATGAGTATTCATTATCATTTTTTAACTGGTTATGTTTTTCTATAATGTTCTTAAAAAGCAAGTACAGAGAAGATGTAATTTCTTTTCTAATTAATGGATAGAACTTCTACATTTCCAATAATATTGCAGGCAAATTTTAGAGTCATCAAATAAAGTAACACTGGAATTCATCCAGCAGAAAGCAATAATATTTAAGTTGCTAAAAAGAGGCAGAGAAAATGTAATCAAACTACCAAAATATTAGAACACTTTAATAATCATATATTATCTTAGTACTATACAAATCCATGGCATATAAAATTTAGGATAGACAAATAACTTGTCTTAAGTAGAAATTTAGTCTCAGCAACATGTAACACACTTGCACATGCCTCTTCCCCAACTTAAAATTAGAGTTTAAAAGAAAACACAAGATAAAAGTAAATTTAACTTACAAGTAAATAAATAATTAAAAAATACATAGTTGCAAAGGAAGACTCAATAAATTATACTGTGATTATTGGTTTATCATTTTGAAAATTCAAATTCAAATTAGCAAAATCACAAAAAAAGTAAAAACAACAATATGAAAAGGATATGTGGTATATGATACAACTATATGACATTTTGGAAAAAGTAAAACTATGGAGACAGAAAAAGGATCACTGGCTGCTAGGAGTTGAGGGGAGAGAGGGATGAATACAGAGCATAGACGATTTTATGACTGTGAAACTACTGTGCATGATATCATGATGGTGGATACATGTCATTATACATTTGTCAAAACCTACTTCACATACAACACTAAGAATGAACTCAAATACAAACTAGCAACCTTGGGTGATGATGCGTCAAAATAGGTTCATCCTATTGTAACAAATACATCCTTCTAGTGAAGGATGTTGATAACGGGGAAAGCTGTGTATTTGGTATATGGGAAAGCTGGCAGGGGCTATATGGGAGATCTCTTTGCCTTCTGCTCAATTTTGTTGTGAACCTAAAACTGCTCAAAACAAATAATATAGTTATAGGAATAAAGAATTAAAATAAAAAATGCAGAGTTTTCTAGAATATCATATCTGAGGATTCTATATTTTATTTAAAATTATCTAATTTATTCTTTATACCGATCCTGTAAAATATGTTTTAAAATATACCACAAATATTGATTTAGCATTAAAAATAATTTCAAACAATAGTTATTCTGAAAAATTTATTTGTTCCCAAATTTGGAGAATATTTTCACTCGAAACTTTTAAAGTGAATTTTGTAAAATTGTACCTAGTTATATAGCTGGAACACTCTCTTATATGTAAGGAAATGTAAAATTTCAAACAACGTAGACTTTTTGACTAAAGGGAAACTGCTATAAGAAAAATGGTTTTGAAAACCATGGAAGACAATCTTCTATGCTTTTTATATAGGAAAAAGAAATGACGACTCATAAGAACTGAAATTATTTTATCACAAAAATGGCAAAGTAGAAAACCAATTTGCTCAGGAAGCACTCTGAAAAATACTGCTAACCTCTACTTCCTGAAAACAGGATAACATAATTGAATCTCTATGGATAGCTACAGTACATTCATTTATCTTTTCATGTTCCCCAAAGGCTTCTGCCATTTTCATTTTTAAGTCTAGTTTAGAATATCCTTTTAAGTGTCTTTTTTAATCAATTGTCTACTTTAAATTCCGGGAAAAAATGGTTTAAAACTTTATTTGTCATTCTTATTTATTCACTTCTGTTAACTAAATAAACAGATCATGACTTTTCTTGTGTTTGTTCAATTTCCCTATACATTCTTCTAAGTAAAGACACTTATTCTCTTCAGACATGGGCTGTGTATGCTAGTCACCATTTTGTCCTTACAGGAGAAATGCTCAACTTGTGTTCTTTGATTGAAAGGTTTGGGACATGTGGTCTTAACCAAAATACATTTTTCTTCACTGAACACAATATGTACATTAATATAATTATATATGTTTGACTCTTAAAGCTAAACTACAGTGTGCGGTTTTTCCTAATGACTTTTGTTTCACAGAACATTAAAACTTAAAATTTTTAAACATTTTAAAATAATTATAGATTCCCAGGAAGTTGCAGTAGAGTGTACTGAGATTTCCCCTCTACGTTTATCTAGTTTGCCCAAATGATTATACCTTACAAAATTACGGAAAAATATCAAAGTTCCCTAGTGAATTGGCACTGGTAGAGCATGCGTGTTTAAGGAGGTATATATTTCTCTGCCAATCCATCACATGTAGAGTTCTATGACCAACACAGCAAAGACACAAAATCAGTTCATCACCACAAAGGTATCCCTCATGATACCATTTTAAAGATCCACCTTTACCATCCCCACCTAACTCTCACTATTCCTAAACTCTGGCCAACACAAAGCTTTTAGTGATCAATGCTTCAAATGGACTTTTTCTAATCTATTGAAATGTCCAAGAGTGCAGTTGCTGGTTTCTATGATAAGTGATGTTTAATTTTTAAGAAACTGATAAAATTTTCTAGGCTGACTGATCCATTTTACATTTTCATCAGCAATGTATAAGAGATCCAGTTTTTCCACATTCTACATGTTTTATTTTAACTATTCTGCTAGGAGTGTAATGACATCTCATGGTATTCATAATTTACATTCTTCTTAATGGACACTGATGTTGATTATCTTTTTATGTGCTTATTTTCCATCTGGATGTGCTCTATGTAGAAGCATTAGTTTATGATTTTTGCTCATTTTAATTGAATTGTTTGTTTCTATTGCAGAATTTTTAGAGTTCTTTATATGTTCTAGATATAAGTCCTTTGACAAATGCATGGTTTGCAAATATTTTCTTGAAGTCTACAATTTGTCATTATATCCTTCTGAACAGTCTTGCAGAATAAATCATCTTAATTTCAATGATGTCCAGATTGTTACTTTTTTCTTCTTATATTCTTATAGGTGGGTTTGTGTCTAAGAAGTATTCACATAGCCTTACATCCCAAAGATTTTCTGCTATGTTATTTTATTTATTTATTTAAGACAGAGTCTTGCTGTCACCCAGGCTGGAGTGCAGTGGTGTGATTTCAGCTCACTGCAACCTCTGTCTCTCAGGTTCAAGTGATTCTCATGTCTCAGTTTCCCAAATAACTGGGATCACAGGCATGTGCCACTACACCCGGCTAATTTTTATTTATTTATTTATTTATTTGTTTATTTATTTATTTATTTATAGTAGAGACAGAGTTTTGCCTTGTTGGCCAGGCTGGTTTGGAATTCCTGACCTTGAGCAATACACTTCGGCCTCCCAAAGTGCTGCGACTATACGTTCTATATTAACTTCTAAAGGTGTTATAAGTTCACATTTTGCAATTAGCCTGTTTTCCACTTTCAGTGAATTTTTGTATAAGCTTTAAAGCTTATCAAAGGCCTGTTTTTATAATTTTTATGTATCCATGTATGCATTTATGTATTATGTACATATATATGGAAGTATTTTTGTCTATAGATGTCCAATGTTTCAGCACCATTTAATGAAAAAGCTATCCCTCCTTTATTCAGTTGCTTTCCTACCTTTTTTTTTTTTAATCAGTTGATCGTACTTTATAAAAACAATTTCTGGGTTCTCTATTGTTCCACTAATCTATGTATCTACCCCATGCCAATAATACACTATCTTGATTACTATAGTTATATATTAAGTCTTGAAACTTAAAATTATTCCTATCACATTTTCCCTTGATTTTCAAAATTGTTTTAACTATTCTAGCATTTATGTTTCCAACTAAATTTTAGAATAATCTTGTCTATATCTACAGAAAAATCTTGCTTGGGTTTTCATAGGAATAGTATAAAATCTTATATCTACATCTATCTACATATATGTGCATATATTAACTCTATATATAATACATAAAAAATTTGAAGATATCATCTTTGTTTGGATTTTTCAATTTGTAAACACGTTCTGTCTTTCACTTATTTAGATCTTCTTTTACTTATTCCATTGGTGTTTTGCAGTTTACAAGTTAACATACAAGTCCTGTACATATTCTGATAGATTTATAAACTAAAACTTTCATCTTTGTTAAGAAAGTTTAAATGGTGTTTTATTTTTAATTTCTTTTGATTACAAGGTAACTACATGTATTAGTCCATTCTCACACTGCAATAAAGAACTACCTGGGACCCAGTAATTTATGAAGAAAAGAGGTTTAATTGACTCACTGTTCTGCAGGCTTAACAGGAAGCATGACTTGGAGGCCTTGGGAAACTTACAATCATGGCAGAAGGTGAAGGGGAAACAAGCACCTCTTACCATGGCGGAGCAGGAGAGAGAAAGAGAGTGAGGGGGAACACACTTTTAAACCATCAGATCCCATGAGAACTCACTCACTATCAAGAGATCAGCATGGGGAAATTGGTCACTATCATCCGATCACCTCCCACCAGGCCCCTCTTTCAACATATGGAGATTACAATTCCACATGAGATTTGGATGGGGACCGGGAGCCAAACCATATCACTACAGAACCTTTGTCTTCTCTCCTACAAGTCTTTAGAGTAGTTCTGGCTTTGAGAGAATGAGACAGACACAAAGTTGGTGTAATATGTTTTTAAATAGGACTCTTTCTTAAGAAGATGAAATCTCCCAACTGCTATAGTAATGAATTATCATCTAATGTCTATATTCACTGAAAGAGTCACCATGTTAGCCAAACAGAGCCATCTGGACCAATCCTTACTGTTATATTAAGTATCATTTTGGAAACTATTTATAGAAATTGGGTCTATGACTTTTTCTGCCATTGATCTCTTTTGAGGAATATGTTCCTAGCAGAGAGTCTCATTTATATAGATTTTTAATAATTCTGAGTTGCATTTAGCACTGGAATGCAGCAAGTTTTGTGAAACTAAATCTTAAAACTAGAAACCTAAGCAGAGATAAAAACTTTATTTTTTTTCTTAAGACTTGGAGACTTATAGTTATTTGCAAGTACCACATAAAATACTTCTTTGCTTTCAGTTACATGAATAAATTGGATTGAAATGTTGCAATTAGAATTTACTGTGAAGAGGTACAATAAACATGTTATGTCATGGTACAATTAGAGAGCAATCACAGTTCTATAGAGATTAGAACCTAAATTTTTCTTTAAAAGGCAAAAAGTAGACAACTAATCACAATTAGCCTTGAATATCCTGTAAATTGTCTGTAAAGTTAAATAGCATAGCGTAGTATGTATCTCTCTAGTGATTCTTCTGAATTTCAAGGTTGTCAACCATTACACAAGACTAAAGTAAAGAACAAAAGGGAAGTCTATATGCTGAAGTCTGGAAACTGAAGCCGTTCTCCCTCTAGGGAATTCTCTGGCCTAACCATGATGCTGACATGAATAAAAAATTTACTTCATTATCTCTTACTATTAAACATATATAACATAATAAATAATTATCTTTAGATGAAAAGTGAAAAAGATATTGGATCAACGTCTTAGAGACCAATTGAGTTTTGTAATCAACCTGATAGTTCCATATATATATTTTTGATTCTGGACACAGTCTAAACATTAAAAGAAGATAAAGAGCTAATTCTTTTCAAGGCTTTAAATTTTGTCTTAACCTTTTCTAGAACTGGAGATGCATGTTGTTATAGAAGGGGTTCATTTTTTATCTTGTTCACCAGCATACATTAATTAATATTTATAAATATATTATTTTCATACATGTCTAAAATAATATTAATTATAACTGGGAATGGAAATTAGCTCTGCATATAAATAAAAGTTTCTAGTATAATCTGGTTATCTGATCAATATTTTATCTCTCTATCTGAAATATATTTTTAAGCTTTTACCCATAGAGTGTTCTACCTGGTTGCACAGTCTTACAAGAATGCTTTTTTTTTAAAATAACTTTGCTTAAGACAGAGTTCTATCATTTCAACCAAGTGCTGCACCCACATACATCAGAATAGTTTTCTGCTCAGATTAAACTAATAAAACTAAAAAATGATATAAACACCATATGGTACACTCAATGACATGGTATTTTTAAAGGAAGGGATATGACACTTTGGGGAATTCCTCTTATGACTTTAAAGATTATTCTAATGGTGTAGATATAGAATACTCTGGTCAACTGGATAAATGCCAAACATTTAAACTCTGTTTGCTAATATTTACATCGCTACCTTTAGGCCAGTGGGTCATCTGCTTTCCTTTCATTTTTTGAGAACTAGTGCTACCCTATGCTCCCCTGAAATTGTGAAATAAACTTATTAAAATGAATGATAATGCATTTGCTGGTAAATTTCACAAAGTGTGAAGGACTCAAACATATTAACAAAATTAAATTATGTATTATTGAGAAATGGTTTACATACTTCCAGAGATATATTGCTCTTGTACTTACGTAGAAGCAGAAATAAAGAGTAGCTCTTCAACATATTAATTGATGTTTCCAGTTTGGGACCATGAAACACTCCAGAAACAGCTGATTGCTTTTTTAAAAAGTCATCTGTCTTTGTTTAGCTAGTCCTACAATAGTAAATTACTCATAGTACACATTTATCACGTTAGCAGTCTGTCCAGAATAACCTCATTTGAAGAAAAGATAGGTCAAGTGCACATTCCAGGGAATATTTTCAAAATAATATGTATTTTCTTGCAAAATTTTAAACAATTAGCTCTTAAGGTCACTTTCATATCACCCAGCTCTGCTAGTTTTGTTCCCCTTCTAACATATCTTAAAAGTATGCTTGTTTTAAAAGTCAAATAAATAAGATCTATGACAAAAATACAAGATAATAGTTGTGACAAAGTATTCTGAAGAAGTAAGTTTCTACTCTAGGAACTGGCAGAATCCTAATCAAAAAGGAGTTCTGTGTTTATCTCTTTTGAATAATTGTACGTTAGTTTCTTCATTTATTTATCTATTATTACTGATTAGAAGTGTACAGAAAGTCATGTCAAGGACTAAAGCAAACTCCTCTCAAAATATTCTTCTTGAATAAACTAGATTTTTAATATTCATTAATATTTATGTGTACAGTGTATTAAGCATTTTAGTATGAGCTTGTTTCATGGTCAAAATAATACTGTTAGAGTGTGAGATTTCATGGCTTCATTTTGGAAATGGAAAAATTAATCTGTGAGCAAGGTTGTGCAGGTTTATTAAAGTTGCATAACCAGCAATTGCTAGAGTGAGAATTAGAAATCAGGATGGTCAGAGTCCACAGTCTGTGATCTGAACCACTCGGAAAGACTGCTTTTTTACACTTCTATTTCCCTTCAAATGGGTTATTAAAGTAAAAGCTAAGATCTCACTAAACGATTGCTTAACAGATATTCTATTAAGTTAATTCATGGCCTTTTACAAAGACAGGACTAAAATACGATTAGTAGAAATTCCTCTGAACAACTTGGCCTTGGGCCCATCCAAGTTTCAGAGACCATGTGAATGATTCAGCCTGTGCTTCATAACTGAGATCCAGAAATAGCTCTGAATCCTACAAAGAACTAAAGAGGTATATTCTCCAGCAGACAATGGGCAATAATGAGTTCTGAGGAGCCATCTATGAATTTTTAAAATATTACAATATTTTTAGCTTATTTTAAGATATAAACATGTTTCCAAAAATACAGATTGTGCTTCTGCTTATTGATTTATTATCACTTGGTGGTCTATCAAAGGTCTTCATAGACTCAATAAATTCTGATGTTTTTTAAGTTAAAAAGCAAAGGGAGTTTTAGCAAAAGCACAGCCTCCCAGAGTACAGAGAAATGATACTAAGATTACCTAATAGGGTTATTGAGGAAGTATGTGTTAAGAAACATGTACTTCTGCAATTCTTAAGCAAGAGCTACTGAGGCCAACCAACAAGAAACTCTTGTCAGGAACCTGGCATTATGTGAATTTATCCGGTATGCTTCCTGGAGATCACTTGACTCTAAATACAAGTGACAAACATCACCTTGTGTTTTCTGAGCAGGAAGGAAAGGTACAAGCTAAAATGTGTTGTTATGATGCTAGTTGGCTTTGAAATTACTTTTTAAACGAAACTTGCTTTTGATGAGACCTAATCTGATATTCATGCACAAAAAGTGAAGATATAGCAAGTATACTTAAAGAGAACTATAACTTAGAAAGCAGAACATTTCTATTTATGTTTGTAGAGACTAGGAGAGATGATTGTCTTAGAAGTGATCTAAATGCACAGAAAGTAAGTGCCCAGTTTCCGAAGAAGAATAAGAGACCTCAAAAGCCTTTATTAGAAAATCCTTGTGCTCTTTTTATGAAATGCCAGTGAAATGGAAGATTGTCATAACTTTAAATCAGAATAAGAATTTAAGGAATGGAGAAAAGCAATGATGAAAAAAAGGTGTATATCAACCTTTACTCTGAAATTTTCCTGTTCTTTGGAAAACGTCAAATTTTATGTGCATATTACTTGAGCTGAAATGTAAAATCTTAAGGTTTATGCTGAAGTTTCCTATGACTCTAATGAAAATTTAGAATGTGAATAAGAACTCTTTAGAAATACTTTCTATTGTTATAGCTTCAATACATTCTAAAAATTGTTTTTACATAACATCCATGGCAAGAAGAATTGTCTATACTAATCATCACATTCTTCTTCCATACTTCAGTATGAGAACACAACAACATTATTTTCTAATATTAAGGTCTATTTATTGATCCTCAGCATCATTATTACAGTTATCTAATCTTTATCAAAAGCACACTGTGCACAAAAACTGTTCTGATATTTAACTAATTTCCAAACATCTTTTTTTTTTTTTGAGACGGAGTGTCGCTCTGTCGCCCAGGCTGGAGTGCAGTGGCCGGATCTCAGCTCACTGCAAGCTCTGCCTCCTGGATTCACGCCATTCTCCTGCCTCAGCCTCCCAAGTAGCTGGGACTACAGGCGCCCGCCAACATCTTAAACCATTCAAATATAGTTTCTGTTGAGTATAATTTCACTTTTATAAAACTCAGTTGAGAATTCCTTGTTTGCATATTTGTTTTACTTGTTTACATTTGTTTTACTATCATATGCTATATTTTCTCTATTGTGCAAACCAGGGAACTGAGAGTTTGCAGACCTTGGCTACCACACTCATACCTAGGATCCAACATAACAGAGTTTCTGAATTTATACCAGAATCAATACAATACAAAGTATCTAGTACACAGTAGGTACTCAATAAATGCCTGTGAAAATGGAAAAAAAATATTTACATATAAACAGCAATTAAGGTAGAAACTTATTCATTTGTGAAGTTATCAATTCTTCAGATAATTTGGAAGGGTATTGTCAAGTGATTTATCCTGATTTAATTTTCCTTGTAAGCATTTTTCCCTATTCTCAAGTTCTAGCATTCACATAATTTCTCTCTGGAACAGATCTGTCTTTTTAGCTCATCATGTATTTTTCAAATAAGTTGTAAATTGTTTTACTTATTTTATTGTCTGTCAGTTTATTTCTCTAGTAGTCTCTTACTTTTATTACTTGACCTCACTGTGCATGTATATACCAGCACATTCTCAACCCCTTTCCCTGTTTAAAAAATTGGTTACAGTGTGATTTGGATTTGAAGCAGTAGATAATATACATGCAACTGAAACATTTTTCCTTTTCTTTCTAGCTACAGTAAAGTCAAAGTCTATACACCAAAGATAGAAAAAAAAATGAGAAAAATAAGTGGAAAGAATGAAGCAAAATGAGAGCCATGAAAGATACAAAGAGGTGTATTTAGAAAGTAGAAGGATCAAGACATTGTGTGCCTCAGAAAAAAAGGAAGGTAAACAGCAGTCAACTATATTTTTTAATTGAGATTTTCTTATCTAATCAGAATTATCCATATAGGGAAATGAATCAGGAACTTGGTTGCCAGACGCAGAGAAATAGATAAGATTTTCCTCTAGTTATAAACTTGTGCTTTTGGCCTGATTAGCAGCAGATTGAATGATGGCCCTCCTCAAAAGGTATGTTCATATTCCAATCCCTGAAAAATGTAAATGTGACCTTGTTTAGAAAAAAAGGGTCTTTACAGATATAATTAAGTTAAAGATTTTGAGATGGAATAATTCACCGGAGGAGAAGATATGAAACAGAGGAGAAGAATCTCATGTGAAGAAGGGGCCAAAGATTGGAGTTATATAGGCACAAGTCAAAAGGCTGAAGCCATCAGAATCTGGAAGAGGTAAGGAAGGATCCTACTCTACAACCTTCAAAGGGAGGATGACTTTGCTGACACCTTGATTTTGGACTTCTGGCCTCGAGAACTGTAATATAAAAAATTTCTGTTGTTTTAAGCTATCAAGTTTATTGCTATTTGTTAAGAGAGAAGTAGGAAACTAACGATATATATACTCCTTCGTTAGTGACAGTTATGAGGTAAGAAAACAAGATAATATGAAAACTGCCATATACTAATGATTTTTTTCTGTCCACATACCCATCTAAAGCAGTTCCTATTTTTGAAGGTTCCTTTCCCTAACACATACACACACATACACACACACACACACACTACCACCACCACCAGCACACCAGAATTAAACAAAGTACCACACAGTGAAAGAGACTAGAGGTTGAGAGGGCTTCTAAAATTTAAAATGTGAACATTGAAACACCATCTTTGAACCTACTTGATATATAGCAATTCAAAATGGAAAATTGTTGAAAACACATGGTGCTATGTTAAATGTAAAAGACCATTGATAACTGATGCATGAGTTCTCTACAGTAAAGCAAGTCACTTCATATATTTCTGCTTGGAAAGGAAAAATAACATCATCAATACTATAAAAAATGAGATGGTGATAAATAATGCTTGAGATTCTCTTTGGTCCATCAGCTGCTTTCAAGAAAGTTGAAATGATTAATGCTAAGTTTAGTATGAGCTTGACAAAATATATATACAGATTACATTTTTTAAGTGAATAAACTTGGAGTTCTTATTTTTCTTCTAATTCTATGTGCAGTTTTATCCAGAATCAGCTTGGCTCTAGCTGGAAGCAATTAAGAATATGCACAAGGGCTGGGCACGGTGGCTCACACCTGTAATCCCAGCACTTTGGAAGGCCAAGGCAGGTGGATCACAAGGTCAGGAGTTTAAGACCAGCCTGGCCAAGATGGTGAAACCCTGTCTCTACTAAAAATACGGTAATTAGCCAGGCATGGTGGCAGGTGCCTGTAATCCCAGCTACTCGGGGGGCTGAGACAGAGAATTTCTTGAACCTGGGAGGTGAAAGTTGCAGTGAACTAAGATCACGCCACTGCACTCTAACTTGGGCGACAGAGTGAGACTTAGTCTCAAATAAATAAATAAATAATATGCACAAAGATTTGAAACTCTAGGAAATTGTTTGTATCTCTCATAGATTTCAGCGAAGTTAAATTGTGCATTGGTCACAAGAGAAAACTTGTCATGGTGACCCATATAAATTACTAAAATTGCTTTCATTTGGGAAATAGGCCTCGTTAGTTCTGAATTTTACCTTATGATTATGTCAAGTAGCCAAACATCATTGCTTATACTAAAATAAAGCTCTAGGTACTATTACTTTTAATTAAAAAAACCCAATGATCCTAGCATATTACTTTAGTTATAATCTCAAATCTAGTACCATATATAAGGAAAGCCAAGATATTACTTATACTTCCTTCTTATGAAATCATCATTAAAGGCACATTTATAGATAATGGGAACTGAGTCAAGATGTTCAGCCTGACAGTCCACTCCTATCTCCTGGGCCCAGATGCCAGTCCTTTAGCTCTTCAGGGGAAAGAAAAATATGCACTCACTGCTGATACCCAAAACAGCCTATTTGCTTATAAGCTTCCAGAACACCTTTTTCAAATAGCAGGTAACATATTCTTACAACTTTCTGGGAAGAGAAAAATACTCAAGAGCTTTGATGCTTATCTAGTACAATTTCTTCATTTAATTAATAGAGAAACTAGAGAGCTTGAGGGCTGAATTAATGTCTCAGACCTCAAGTTTCAAAGTACAACCAACTTTATCTAAATTAGTATTACACTAGAATTTCATGAAGAGATAGAGTATAGTACAGCCATAACTGTAAAAACATGTACACTTGCCAAAAAGGAATTCTCAATTTGCAAATATATGTGAGAACAAAATATTAAAAGAAGAGTCAAAAAATAGGTAAAAGAATACAAAATAGTAGAAAGATATCTTGATAGTTCAACAGAGCTTTATTTTTTTTTATCTGCTATTTTCCTAGCACTGTATTACATTCTCAGGCCCTCCCAATGAATTAAACACTATCTCCGTCCCTTAGAAACACAAAACATTATGGCAGACACTAGTGAACAATTATTTTGTAAACAGAGATAGAGAATGGTATGAAAGAAGAGGAAGGACCAATAATTCCATCCTGGGAAGACTGGGAAAGACAGTCTACTGCTGGAAGCTAAATTGAATCAAGATCAATAAATGGAAGATAGTTTGATCAAGAAAAATAGGAGGAGATTACCAGAAAATTAAAAAAATATTTAAAAAAAAGTGCAAGGAGGCTATCTCTGTTTCACCTCCAGTCATATTCCAAGGCATTCAGAGGATCTGCTTGTCTAGTTAAGCAGCCTGATCCACTGCATCCTTCCTAGGCATAGATTGTGGTACAGTAGGGGTCTCTACACTCCATATGGAGGAAGATTTCCAGGCACTCAGAGCACCAGACTGTCTGGATCAGCAGCTTGAGATGACCCACCCTTTGTGTGATGATATCCTGGTACAGGGGAGTCCTCTCTGCTTCATGCCTAGACAAATCTCCAAGCATCCAGAGAACCCACTCATCTAGTTCAGCAGCCAGAGATACCCCACCCTTCCTAGGCATTGATTATAGTGTGGAAAGATCCTCTTTGCTCCGCATCCATGCAGATATCCAGGTATTCAGAGTACCAGCTCTCCTGGATCAGAAACCTGAGGTACCCCATCTTTCCTTTGCAGAAGTCCTAAGGTGTGTGTGTGTGTGTGTGTGTGTGTAGGGGGATGGGGGCTCTCTGCTACACACCTAGGCAGATCTCCAGTCATTCAGAACAACTGCATCCCTGGCTCAGCAGCCTGATATGCCCCACTTCTCCAGCTGCATGCTTGGGCACAACTTGGGCACTTGGTGGCCACTCACTGGATTCTCCCTTTTGTGTTTGTTCTTGTGCCAGCCATGGGGGTACCTGTAGGTGGAAATGCCCAGTTTGGGCATTTCCTATCATGTCTCCTACCTCTCCAGAGCTGAGCAGGATACTCAGACCACTGTGCATCCCATGAATCAGCCCACTGCCTGAAGCAACAGAAAGCTTCTGGCACTAAACATGGATCAAGTATATACCCAACCACAGTGGCTATAGCTAGCTTTTACACATAAGTGTGATCTAGTGGCTTGTAGGTCAGTCTGCACAGACCAATATAAAACCTGCCAAAAGAAATACATACAGCTATAGAAGCAAAGCCAAAAGACCCTACCCAGCATTCTGTACAGTAGTACCCCCTGGGGAAGGAGAAGACAAATAGAAAAAATAATATTATAGAGTAAGAAAGAAAAAGAAAACTCTTACCCAAACAAAAAATAATTTTAAAAAATTAGAAGGATAAGCATCTGCAGATGAGAAGGAACCAGTGCAAAAATTCTGGCATCACAAAACATCTGAATGTAGCGACACCATCAAAGGACTTCACTTGCTCTCCAGCAATAGTCCCTAACCAAAATGGAAACTCAGAAATGACAAACAAAGAATTCAAAGCATGGGCTGCAAGGAAATTCAATGAGATCCCAAACAAGTTTGAAAGTCAACACACACAAAGACTCTTCTAAAGTAATCCAGCAAGTGAAGGAAAAGATAAACATCTTGAATTTCAAAATACAATTAAAGGCTTTGTCAATGGAGTCAACCAAGTATACGAAATAATTTTAGAGCTTGAAAACTGGTCTTTTAAGCAAACCTAATCAAACAAAAATAAAGGACAATAAATGTTTTTTTTTTCTTTTTTTTTTTTCTCCCTTTTTTTTAAAGTGCAGTGGCATGATCTGAGCCCACTGCAGCCTCCATCTCCCAGGTTTCAGCTATTCTTCTGCCTCAGCTTTTTGTATTTTTAATAGAGACAAGGTTTTGTCATATTGGCCAGGCCGATCTTGAACTCCTGCTCTCAAGTGATCCACCCGCCTCAGCCTCCCAAAATGCTGGGATTACAGGAAATAAAATTAAGGCAGAAAAAAAAAAAAAAAAAAACTCTTTGAAATGCATAAAAACAAAGACACAACATACCAAAATCCCTGGGATTCTGTAAAAGCAGTGTTAAGAGGAAAGCTCATAGTGGTAAACACCTACCTCACGAAGTCAGAAAGATCTCAAATAAAGGACCTAAATTCACCCCTAGAAGAACTAGAAATAAAAGGACAAACTAACTCCAAAGCTATGAGGAGGAAAGAAAGAACTAAAATCGGAGCAGAGCTAAATGAAATTGAGACCATAAAGTCCATGCAAAGAGTCAACAAAACCCAAAGGTGGTTGTTTGAAAGGATGAACAAGATCATTAGACTGCTAGCTATATTAACAAAGAAAAAAAGAAAATCCAAGTAAGTACAATCAGAAATAGTAAGGTGACATTAAAACTAATAAGTGACATTATAACTATAGATGACATTATAACTAATCTCAGAGAAATACAAAAAATTTCAGGGACCAATTCAAAAACTTCTATACACACAAACTAGAAAATCTAGAGGAAACGGATAAATTCCTAGAAACACACAATCTTCCAAGATTGAATAAGGAAGACATTGCAACCCTAAACAGACCAGTATCAAGTTCTGAAATTAAATCACTAATAAAATAAAAACTACCAGCCAAAAAAAAAAAAAGCTCCAAACCAAATGAATTCACAGCCAAATTTTATTTATTTGTTTGTTTGTTTGTTTGTTTGTTTGTTTATTTATTTATTTATTTATTTATCTAAGACAGAGTCTTGCTCTGTCACTCTGGCTAGAGTGTACTGGCAGCAATCTCAGCTCACTGCAACCCAGGTCCAAGAGATTCTCCTGTCTCAGCCTCCCGAGTAGCTGGGATTTCAGGCATGCACCATCACACTTGAATAATTTTTATACTTTTATTAGAGATGGGGTTTTGCCATGTTGACCGGGCTGGTCTCGAACACCAGGCCTCAAGTGATACGCTGATCTAAACCTCCCAGAGTGCTGTGATTACAGGCATCAGCCACCCTGCTCGGCTGTCACAGCTAAATTCTACCAGATTACAAAGAAAAGCTGGTATCAACTCTACTGAAATTCTTCCAAAAAATCAAGGAAGACAATTTTTTTCCCTAATTTATTCTGTGAAGCCAGCCAGCATCACATTGATAACAAAACCTGGCAAAGACATAATGAAAAAGGAAAATTACAGGCCAATATCTGTAATAAATGTAGGTGTAAAAATCCTCAATAAAATCCTAACAAGCTGAATCCAATAGCACATCAAAAAGTTAATGCACCATGATCAAGTCAGCTTCATTTCTGGGATGTAAGTTGGTTCAACATATGCAAATCAATAAATATAATCCACCACATCAACAGAATTAAAAGCAAAAATGATATGATCATCTCAGTAGACACGGAAAGCTTTTGACGAAATTCAACATACTTTCATGATAAAAACACTCAAGAAACTAGGCATGAAAGGATCATACCTCAAATAATAGCCATCTATGACAAACCCACAGCCAATATAATACCGAACTTGGTTGATGGAATCATTCTCAACCCAAACCTCAACATCATGCAATACACACAGGTAACAAACCTGCGCATGTACCCCTGAATTTAAAGTTGAAAAAAAACCCAAAAGGTTTAAAAAAATAAGGTATAAAAATACACCCACTGAAATATAAAACAGTATCAAGTTTACAGAAATCTACAAGTATGTTTTTATCCACTGGGGTTAAGTTGTAAGAAATTGGGGAGATGAGTGTATTTTGGGAGATAATGGCTAGTAATGATGGCTCTTGCATTCTACTCTAAGAAGTGTGGCCTTTAAAGTAAAAGTAGTAGTTAGCACTAAAGCATTTATGCTAGAACAATTAAATTCCCAAATTTAAATCTTAGATAGTTCATTCTGAAAGCATTAATTGAGGCGGGTTCAAAGAGAAAGAGATAATATCAGATAAATCTAAAAGGTAGAGCTGAAGTAATAGGCTCAAGTGGGAAGTAAAATCTGAAATAAATCAAAAATTAAGTTGTAAATAATTTGGTGGACATGATAAATAAGAGAGAAAGGGGAAACTCTTGATTAATTTCCTTTTCTGAAATACTTGAATTAATGAGTACAGTCATCTACTAAGTTGCGATGCCCACGAGAAAAAAAACATGCATGCTGTAGGTGATGGTGAGTTTGTTATTAGCTTTACTTTGAGATTATTTTAGGACATCCAAATTAAGATGTTCGCAGGATTGAAATATCTGCACATAAGAGGGGCATATGTGTCTGAAGATCAGGAATTCAGTCAGGGATGGAGATTCAGATTTGTGGGTCACCATGATGCAATTGGTAGTGAAAATAATCAGAGAAATAGAATGACTCATTATGTAGGATAAGATTAGGATTGAATAAAATCAGAATCTCAGTAGACACCAAGACTGATCGGAAGGCAAGAATACTAGAACACAAGGAGATTGAGAACAATCTGAGACTTAAAAAAAGATCAGAGAATAGGAGGTTCTTAAAGACAGAGAGGTCAGGTAGTAACATTTTTTAAGTCATTTGTGATTTTTTAAGTGACATCAAGATTAATGTCATTGGAAGGATTACATTGTTTCTGGCACAAGAGTGGTTATTGGTGACTTCACAAGAGCACTTTTAATAGAATACAACAAATATAAAATATATTATTGGAAACTAAGTGAAGATTTTCGATTTTATAAATGGTGAATTGGCAACAGGCATTTCTGGTCTCTCTGGAAACCCAACTAAAGTGACATTAAGTTATTTTTGAAGATATACAAGCAAAAAAAATCAAATGAAGCAGATTTTAGTACATAAAATGTTACTTTTGGAATATAGAAAGCATATGGATGAATAGTAACTGAGTGTATACATGAAAAATCCAGAACATGACAGTTGGGTAATGACAATTTTTAAAAATCATGATTTATGGTACAGAACCATGGAAAGTGTCAAAAATTGGAGATGCAAATTACCTCTGAAAGCAAAGTGTGAAGTGGGACAGAAAACAAAAGATTTATTGAAATTGTCTTTAGGAGCAGATAGTCGCCCTGATGTTCTCCCCAAGTCCATCAAACTAGTCAATTGCCCTTTCTGGAGCTCTGCAGGAAAAAAAAAAAAAAAAAAAAAAAAGGCTTATTCTCTGAAGTTGTTGAATTACAGAGACTGTGAATTGCAGACATCTGGACTAGCTAAGGTCAAAGATGAGGCACCCCCTGGACTCATGGAACCAGGTGATTGAGAGTGCACTGAATGGAGGTCCTCTTGCCCCGATGGCTGCCTGCGTCCCACTACTCTGGCCTCTATGCTTTTCTGTTGTTGGCAGATGACCAGAGGATTTCTTTCTGAGGAAACTGCCCTGTAGAATAGAGAACTACAAATTCCCCGCAACATGAAGTTTACCTACATAACAATCCTGCACAATGTACCCCAAACCTAAAGTAAATGTTTAAAAAAACTTGTACCCTACCTAAATACAAATTTATGATTAAACAAGCCATTACCACATACATAAATCTTCCTACTAGAATGTTAGGGCCTACTTCTTATTTCGATTGGACAGCCAAGGATCACCAGATATTTGAGAACCTCCTTAAAAACAAAATACAAAAAAATGCACATGAAAATCCAAAGATAGAAAAATGAACAAATAAAACATCGGAGATCATATGGGGAATAAAGCCCCCTCATATAAAATTATAATTCTCATCTACAAAGCTAAAAATACTCTATTACGTCTATGATATGAGAGTATTCAGAGAATGTGAATTTTTAGAAACGTGACATTTTTTGACAAAAATAAAAATAAATGATTGAAATGTTGAAAAGCAATGAATGGAAAATTTTACAGGTAAAAAAAGAAAAATGATTTTAAAATAATAGAATTCTAAAAAGTTAACAACAACAACAACAAAAGCTCAGTCTAAAAGGCCAACTAATGAGTTCCACTGAGAGAGACAATGATGGGGAGGATATTATGAAAGCATCACTTAAGAAATTTTTCCAGAGTAGAATGATAAGATTTTCCACAAAAAAGGGTCCACTGAGTATCTACAATGTGGCTCAAATTCATCAATACTCATAACTACTCTTCATCCTTATACAATTTCAGGACGTTGGGGAAAAGTCCTAAGAGCATCTGGAAAGAAAAAAAAAAAATGGGTTACATACAAAAGGCTTAAAGGATCACATACAAAGGAATAAAAATGACTTCTTATTTCCAACAAGCAACACTGGAAGCTAAAAAAGAACTGGACAATAGATTCAATTTCTGAGGGAAAGTCTTTTCTCTCCTGGAAGTCTATGAATCTCACTGCGAACTAAATGCAAGGATAAAACGATATTTTCAAACATGCAAGGGGTCAAATTAACTTTCTCTGTGCACCTTTTTTCTGTGCTGTAGAGTAACTATAGAACATTGTTGAAGTATATATTTCATAAAAAATGAAGAAATAAATTTAGGAAGGACCCAGGAATCAGGGCATTTAAAACAAAAGGGTGTAAAGAGGAGACTAGAGAAAAATCCAGTTTAGACTGGAACAAGAGGAGTAAAGATTTCAGGAGACATGTTTCAAACACACACATGTACACACACACACTGGTTTCTTTGTAGTCAAATACATAAAAGTAATTCATCAGCTCTTCTTGTGTGCATGTGTGTGAGTGTATATGGTAGTGCAGGAATGTGAAAAAGAGCCACATCCTCATTCTTCAAGCTAAGAAACCAAAAGATACTCTCTAAAAATATTTAAAACCACCAAGTAGCAGTGAAAACTCATTATTTGAAATATACAGTTTAAATGGTTTGTATGTGTATGCATACTCTATGGGAAATTACACTGGAATATTCAAAATTCAATTCTTGACATGAGACATCTAAAGTTTTATTATACATTAAAAATGGTAAAGCATACATATTAAATATCTCAAAGGACAACATAAATTTTCAAAAAAATATACTGGAATGAAAAGAAAATAGCTATGTAATAATTTTCACCAAATCATAATATCAACAAATGTTGAAAATAATAATTCTTATAAATGATATAAACATTATTTTCCATATTTCAGGGAGCTTATTCCACTTTACTTCCTGGAAACTCCTTTTTCACTCATCAGTGTCAGTTCTCTTCAGAGGCAGATATTATTAAATGAGTGTCAATATCTGTTCTCTAATTTTTCTCTAACAATAGAAGTTCTGATTTTTATGTAGGCATATGGCTTTCCAGGATATGTGGTAAATTCACCATCCTTGTTTGTCACTAAGTTGGGATCAATAGACTTTAAAGAGAAGGAAGAGAAGGGCCTTGTGACAATTACTCTTATGTTTCCATTTGATGGGCTCATGAAGTGAACAGATATTCGATTAAACATGATTCTGGACATGTCTGTGAGGGTGTTTCTGGATGACTGAGATTAACATCTGAACCTGTAGACTGAGTAAAGTCATTGATACTGCCCCGGTCCTCCACCAATGTGAGCAAAGCTCATCCCATCTGTTAAAGGTCTGGATAGAACAAAAGTCTGGGCAGCAAAGAATTCACTCTCTCTGTCTCATGGTCTTTGAACGGGGGCATCAGTACTCTCTTGCCTTCAGATTCAGACTGACACTTACACTTTTGGCTGTTCTGGTTCCCACGTATTTTGAGCCGCAGTTCTTGGTACTTCCCAGCCTTCATAATAGTGTGAGCCAATGCCTTATACTCTCTCTCTCTATCTCTGTGTGTGTGTATATATATATAATATATATATAATAAAATATATTATACATAAAATAAAATAAAATATTAAAATAAATGTATATATTTTAATATTTTAAAGTATACATATTATATATCATATATTACATAGATAAAATTTATATTTAATATATAACATATATTAAAATATATTTTAATATATTAACATATATAAATGTAATATTTTTAAATGTATTGAATATTTTATATTTAAATTTATGTTACGTATAAATATATAAAATTTAAAAATATATAAAATGTGTTCCTCATAGAACTACAGGGACAAATCTTTCAAAAGAAGGGTTTGACCTTTTTGGCCAGACGCAGTGGCTCACACCTGTAATCCCAGCACTTTGGGAGGCTGAGGCAGGGGGATCACAACGTCAAGAGATCGAGACCATCCTGGTCGACATAGTGAAACCCTATCTCTACTAAAAAATATTAAAAAAAAAAATAGCCGGGCATGATGGTTGGTGCCTGTAGTCCCAGCTATTAGGGAGGCTAAGGCAAAGAATCACTTGAACCCGGGAGGCAGAGGTGGCAGTGAGTTGCTATTGTACCATTGCTCTCCAGCCTGGGTGACAGAGAGAGACTACTTCTCAAAAAAAAAGAAAAAGAAAAGAAAAGGAAAACAAAGAAGGGTTTGACCTTCTTTATGCTGAGTGAGTGTGAAGGATGGAGGTCAAGCAGAATCTTGATCTATTTTGGGGAAGTCAAGGCCAAGATAAGTTAAAAGGAACCTGGTACAAAGCACCTTCAGTGGCTTATCTTTCAGACCACCTATCTTTGAAATTCTTTTTATGAGGGAAATAAATAAGCTTTTGTTTTACTTAAGTTAATATTATTTTTATTTTTATTTGTTTTGCCCCTCATAATTTAACCTCATTCTTAATTATGAATTTCCTAAAATAGTCTCATAAAAATGAATGTTTTTGATACTTGGTTTAATTAAACAAGATGATATGTTGTCAGATTCTCCAATGCTGCGCTTTTCATAATATGTTCTTTTCAGTCTCCTGGAGGCAAAGTCATTTTATAATGGAAAAGATAATGTTAATAAAGCTGCATGATTCAGTGAGAACATAGACTGTTTCTTTCTGTTAATGAACCATCTTTATACTAACAATGATGTAAATATAAAGATGTAAGCATAATCGTGATGTCTACACAGGGCTATCCAGAAGGTAAAAAAGGAATCAAATGCTGAGTTGGTAAAGCTACTTACCCAAAAAGCCACAGTCATAAGGACAGTATAAGGAAAGTGGCTGTGTCCAGCTGCATCACAGTCCTGGACATCACCACCAGTAGAGCGCAATCCATTGTTCCCAGTGTGAGGACAAAAAAAATTTGAATCGTAACACTGGAATAAGAAATATTCTTCTGTGGGCCCAGAGGTTGTACTGCAATTAAAACATGGAGCTGATGGTGTAGCAGAAATCCTGAAAATAAGTACGGAGAGTGTGGGGATGGGAGTCCAGGTATGACAGAATGATGCTGAACAGCTTGCCTATCAGTGTCATGAAGTAGAATATCAAGAGAACTATAAAAAAGAACTATTTCCAGAGGAGGTAAATTAGAAGGACCCAGTAGAATACAGTAATTTTCAGGACTTGTATTGATATTTCCCATTATTATTCATTTTCTGTTACCTGAGGAAAAAAATCATATACACTCAAAAGAAAAAAAAATCACAGAGAAGCATGGAAAATAAACAAATCAGTTTGAAGGGTCTGCTACTGTTCAATTCTAGGACAATTTGAGCATTGAGAAAAAGTGTGATAGTAAAGAATTTAACAAGCAAAGAATCATAAAAGCACATACTGATATAAAAAATAAAAGAATAAAGAAATGCTGAAGACAAAGCTATTTCTTACAGTAGAATTCTAAGTAATCCTCATTAGAATGATGGAGTTGGAAAAACATAAATGGATATTAAAACTATTGGATGAAAATCTGATGAGGAAAAGGATATTTACATAGTTTAAAATATCTCTCCACAGACTACTTAATATCATAGTGAAAAATAGTAAACTTTACAGTAGAAAACAGATCATTTGATATCATGATCAATATTAACATCACCGATATTGTAACAGACCAGTATCATGTGCTTGATGATATGATGCTCTGAACAGGACATAATGTCACTTCAGTGTTATTCCTGCTGAAAATGCACAGCCTAATTCTAATAACAAGGAAACATGGAACAAACTCAAATTGAAAAAAGTTTAACAAGTAAGCTCGCCTGTACTCTTCAAACATGTCAAGGTCAATGAAGACAAAAAAGCAGAGGAACTAGACTAGATTAAAGGAGACCAATGAAACATCATATCTGCACTGGTCTGTTTTCACAGTGCTGACAAAGACATACCCAACGCCTGGTAATTTATAAAGCAAGAAAGGTTTAATGGACTCACAGTGCCACATGGCTAGGGAGGCCTCACAATCATGGTGTAAGGCAAAAGGCATGTCTTATATGGTGGCAGACAAGAAAGAATGAGAGTTAAGTCAAAGAAGAAATCCCTTATAAAATCATCAGATCTCATGAGACTTATTCACTACCATGAGAACAGTATGGGAGAAGCCACTCCATGATTCAATTATCTCCCATTGGGTCCCTCCCACAACCCATGAGAATTATAGGCTTTACAATTCAAGATGAGATTTGGATGGGGAAACAGCCAACCCATACCAATATCTAAACGTGTGATCCTGAATTCAGGAAAAAAACAGGCATTAACAACATTATTAAGAAAATTGGAAAAATCAGAACGTAGACTATGGATTTAGATGATAATATTGTATCCATATATCATTTGCTGATTTTGGTAACCATACAGTGACTCCATAAAATAATGTTCTTGTTTTTAGGAAATAAACATTGATATATTCAGGAAGAAAGGAAAAATGATATAAGCATAAATTAATGATGATTTACAACTAGCTTTTATTCCTCCAAAAAATAGTTGGCATGTGTCTGTGTTTGCATGTATATTTATGTAAGGTAGCCAACAATCACAGCATGAAACGAAGAAGAAGAAAAAAATCACATTTTATACGTAAAACTATTTCTTTAAAAAATCACTTTGTATATGAGCCAATTACATCAATGATTGAGCCTGTCTCCAAATTGTGTAAATTATGTAACAAATAAGCATCATGTGAAAACATTCATAATGGTGACTGGACTAAATAAAAGGAATCTTATAGCATGATCATTTAGACACTAGGATCTTGAATCAAGTAGCCTAGATCCAAATCTCGAAAATGCCAACTCACTGGGAGCTACTGTCTTAGTATCTGTAAGTGTGTTTTCACATATATAAAATGGGAATAATAACAGTATCCACCACAAGCTCAGTCATCTGGGTTAGGAAAGGTCATTTGTATACATAGCTTAGCACAATGCATGGAATATGATGGACAGCTAATCAATGACATCATAATGTGTGTGGCAGATGTTTACACAGGCACTAAGTGTTCTGTGTGAGAAAGCTTGGCAGCGAAGGCTAATATTTTTTTAAGTAGATAGCTGAAACCTGTGAACTTTAAAATCTGACTTGCTCAGCTTCCTAAAAATCCCAAAAGTCTATGTGACATGTTCCTACAAATTCACCAGAGAAAAACCTCTTGGAGGCCAACAGATATAGAAAGGGAAGGGGCAATAAAATGGAATTGTTAAGACCACCTTGGCAGCCAGATGCCTTTCCTTTCAGAGATGGGGCTGGGGAGCACTGAGCAGTGGCCCATCACACGATATTCACCTGGCAGAAAAGCTTGAAGTGTATATTAGAAATTTCTGCACTGAGATGACAAGCTTGAGTTGAGTCAGCCGACATTGTAAGGTTCTCACAACACTGGCCACTGCAAGATTTGAATAATATTATGAGAAAAAGCCTGAGCAGCAGTAGCCAGGACAGTGAGTCCTGAGGTACCATTCAACCATGTATGAGCAGCAAAGGCGGCCTCCAAATATCCTCTGCTACTTTGGAAGTCCTCCCAACATTTACAATGTTCACCTACTTCCTTAACTGCATTATAAATTCAAGCATATTGTCATTTACCAGGGAATATGCATCGTAAATGCATTAGGGGAATATCTTAAAAGAAACAAAGGATTAGTCTTAACATTAGAATTATGAGTGACCCTTATGAATTTGCTAATTATTTTCCCTTCTGTAGATATTAGCAATGCCTTTTATCCACATTTGCATTTACATATGCTCACAACACACTCATTTGTGTTCTCTGCATTTACAAACAATTACTTCATGACAGACCTCCTAAATAATTGAGCAGTCTCACTCCAGAACCAACCTATTCACACCTTCTCCCACATGCCACGGAGATACTCATGAGAAAGAAAAACAGATCTACTCAAAGATGTGATTCAAGAATCTAATTGTCAGTCCATTTCTGTTGCCATAAATTGAGATTTATCTGGGCATCTTGTCATATTTTTGTTTAATCTGCTGTCCCTGTATTCAGTTCTGATTTTCCACTTCTATCATTCAGTGATGTTGATTTTGTTATAACTCTGCAAAAAGACTTGCATATGTTTCACTGTTTTAAAAAATGAATGTGTTGCTTTTCACTAGGGAAGGGCTGTAAGAAGCAATATATCTAAATAGTATTTTGTTCTAATAATAACTCAGGACAGAGAATGCTGACCACGTTGAACAAAGGGTTATGAATTTTAAAAATACTCATTAATATTTTGTTACAACCATAAATGGCATATTTTATTTATTGAATAAATATTTATTAATAATTCAATAAATTGCCGGGTCCTAGGGATTCTTCTATGAGCAAGATGTCTAAAATTTTATGCCAGGATCTAGGGGATTTAAATTAATAATATAGGAGCAATTATTTGAGGTCACCAACTAAATGACAAAAGGAGAAATAAGTGAGTATCTGTTGAAGGAGCCGACAATGCTGTCAGATGCTTAAATATAATGGTAGCTGGCAACTGCTGTAATAGCTCTATGCGCAAAGTGACTGAAGTCACATGGGATGAGGCTATTTAGCCCGAATAAGAGGTTTAAGACATTATCTTGGAGGAGACAATGCATGGGATGTGTTCACAAGCTGAAGGAGAAATCCAGAATTGAGGAATGGATAGAAGGCCATTGCAAATAGAAGTAGTGCCTGTGATGAGCCAGGACTGAGGTAGAGCTGCCCAACAAGCCCTTCAGGACGGCTGGCACATGAGAATGGAGGTAAGGCGGGAGAGAAAATATGTGGGCAAAAGAAGGCTGGCTCTTCCTCAAGGAATCCCACTGGGTGGCATTCCTCATCTTGACAAAGCTGAGAATCCTACTTTGGACAGTACCCTAAGTAAGGAGAGCTTGGCTTCTCAAAGAACCCCCTCACTCTTCTTTAGTCAGGCTCAAAATACTGATATGTAAACACCAAATTAATTACCATATTTGCAATGAAAAAATAACTCTCAGCCGGTGCACTGACTCACAACTGTAATCTCACCTTTGGGAGGCCAAGGTGGGCAGATCACGAGGTCAGGAGTTCAACACCAGCCTGACAAACATGGTGAAACCCCGTCTCTACTAAAAATACAAAAATTAGCCGGGCGTGTTGTAATCCCAGCTACTCAGGAGGCTGAGTCAGGAGTATCACCAGGGAGGTGGAGTTTGCAGTGAGCCGAGATCGTGCCACTGCACTCCAGCCTGGACAACAGAACAAGAATCTGTCTCAAAAAAAGAAAAAAAAAAAAAAAAAAGGCGAAGAAAGAAAAATAACTCTCATGCGGGCTCGTATGCTTATGTAAATATGAACATCATAACCTTTTCCCATAGGTACAACTATACAAGCAGCCAATTAAAATTAGAAGCCTGTTTGGAGATAGCAAAGTCAGAGTCATGGGATATTGAATTGATTCACATCTTGAGGATATTAGGATAACATAAATTGATCCATGTGCTTTCACAATCAAATAGTTGTGTTTTGTCTTTTGTGTAACCAAAGGAAAAAATTCAAATTTCATTTTTTTTAACTTTTATTTTTGGTTTGGGGGTACACATGAGGGTTTGTTATAATGGGTAAACTGGTGTCACAGAGGTTTGTTGTACGTATTATTTCATCACCCAGTACCTATCTTTTGTGCTCCTCTCCCTCCTCCCAACCTCCCACCTCAAGTAGACCCCAGTGTCTGTTGTTTCCTTCTTTGTGCTCTTAAGTTCCTATCAATTAGCTCCCACTTATAAGTGAGAACATGTGGTATTTGATTTTCTGTTTCTGCATTGGCTTGCTAAGGATAATAGCTTCCAACTTCATCCATGCTCCCACAGAAGTGTTCTGTTGCCAGATTGCAGTGCAGTGGCACAGTCTCAGCTCACTGCTACCTCTGCCTCCCTGGTATAAGTGATTCTCCTGCCTCAGCCTCCCAAGTAGCTGGAACTACAGACGTGCACCACCATGCCCGGCTAATTTTTGTAATTTTAGTAGAGATGGGTTTTCACCATGTTGGCCACGTTGGTCTTGATGTCTTGACTTCATGATCTGCTCATCTTGGCTTCCCAAAGTGCTGGGATTACAGGCGTGAGCCACCGCACCCAGCCAGTATCATTCTTTTTTATGGCTGCATGGTATTCCATGGTCTATACGTACCATGTTTGTTTTATCTAATCTGTCATTGATGGGCATTTGGGTTGATTCCACATCTTTGGTATTGTGAATAGTGTAGCAAGGAAAACTCATGCAATCTCATTACTGAGTATATACCCAGAGGAATATAAAAACTTGTATATCATAGACAAAGGCTTCTTTTTCCCTATGAGAGTGTTTGGAAGGCTTCAGTACCTCCAACATTTTTTCTATTTATTGTGAGTGCCAGGCAGTGCACTAATTATCTGGAACCACTATTTTCCCTTGTAAGACTACTCAGTTAACTTATGGCTGGTCCAAATTCAATCCAGATCTGTTTTCAAAACCTGTGTAATATCTGCGCTTCAATAATCAATAAATTTTCCTTCTCATTGGCATATATCCTCTACTGAGATTAGCAGCCCAGATAACAGAATTTGATGATGTTCTGAAATACAGATCTGTCACTTATTAACTGTGGAGGCTTATAAAAGACCTTGAATTCTTTGAGCCTCAAGTTTCTAGCCAGTAAAAGAGAGAAGATATATGTATGTGTGTGTGTGTGTATATATATACATAGATCCATACACATATATACACACATGCATACATATGTATAGTGTGTATTACAATACAATTTTTAATACAAAGTATCTATCTTAATTATTATAAATTACTTATAAATAGTTCATTTGCACACTTATTTTGCATATATCTACTTTCATGCACTAAGTCTTGCTTTCTTAGTATGTCTCTCAAAGGCAATGTCATTTCTTCTATTATAAGTCTCTGGAGAAAGTCTTTCTGAAAATCATCTCATGCTGACATTCCCTAATGCAGTTAGTGGACTAGACTGTAGGTGATCTAATACATCCACCTGTTCAGAGTGCCAGAGGGATGAACAATTTCTCCCAGGAAAAAAGTTAGTGATGTCTCCTATCAACTCCTCCTAGAGTGAGGATAAAAAGAACTTGTAATTTTTTAGTACATTTTATTTTGAAAGGTCTCAAAATTTCTTAAATATAAAGTCACGTCAAATCTCATAACCCCAACCTCAAACTGGTGCGTACGATAAAATCTACAAAGTAAGGTCAATAATAGTTCCTTGGAAAATCAGCCATATTTACAGATGACTCTAATTGTCACTGTAAGGCAGTAAGGGTTGGTAGCAATGTGCAGAAATGGGGCTCAGATCAGCAGAAAAAACATTAAAATTCAGAAGCTAGTCAGTGTCCTATTATTCTGTGCAACATTTTGAAAGTCAGTATTTCCTGGTTATTTCAGTATAATCAGGCAATATACAAGATGCTAGTCAGTAATGTCATATCTTTTCTTAGAGCAATAGAAACCATATTATCTCCTCTAGCTTAAATATAAAGCATTTTATATCATCTTTAGATAAATGAAGTATTTTATTTGAAAGAAAGGAACTTTCATTTTCAAGTTCACTGCTATAGTGCCAAATTTATGGTAGTTACCTTCAGCACAGGGCAATAAAGATGACTTCCACTTTCTGCATCCATTTATGAGATTTGATTTGTATTTTTTAACTATATTCATACTATATGCATCAACTTTGATATTTTGTATTCTTTTTTTTTTTTTTGAGACGGAGTCTCGCTCTGTCACCCAGGCTGGAATGCAGTGGCCAGATCTCGGCTCACTGCAAGCTCTGCCTCCCAGGTTTACGCCATTCTCCTGCCTCAGCCTCCCGAGTAGCTGGGACTACAGGCGCCCGCTACCTCGCCCAGCTAGTTTTTTTGTATTTTTTAGTAGAGACGGGGTTTCACCGTGTTAGCCAGGATGGTCTCGATCTCCTGACCTCGTGATCCACCCGCCTTGGCCTCCCAAAGTGCTGGGATTACAGGCTTGAGCCACCGCGCCCGGCCTGATATTTTGTATTCTAACTAATTATATTTATTTGCTCTTTAGTTATATGAAAAATGATCCCAAAGATTTGGAGATGAAGTCCTAATAAAAATATTAAATGTTTTGGTGTCTGTAAGTTAACCCTTCTTGGTAAACTTCTGCATTTTGTCTCATAGTAGGTAACATTTACACTTATTTATTTTTTCCTCCTCCACAAAAGTGCAGAAAATAATTCTATTTTTGAATGCTTGCCTGTAAGGGAGGAAATTTTTCACTGTATGTATTTTATGACTGAGCAAAAACCTTTTAAGAGTAATATTATTTACTGTGATTTGTCTGTGCCATGTGCATAGATAAATACATATCAACTAGAAGAGAACCCCAAGGGTATAAAATAGGATTTTATCTCTCCATTATAAATTTGTAATCCTATGAGTATATTTTACTGTTTTCCTAATTTCTGTAATTTCCACATTTCACTTAATTAAAGCTTGAAATTTATTCTTATTTTTCATTTGGTACTTTTTAAACATCCAGATAAGTAATTATTGTTAAAAAGAAACAAAGGTACTTTTACTAAATTCTTCTCAATTTCAGTAAGTTGTCATGCTATTTTTTGTCTAATGTGTAATGCTGCTTTGGAAATGATGAAGTTGTTAAACTCGTAGGACCTTAATGATCATCATGTCCAATGACCACATCTCTTTATTTTATAAATGAGGAAAGACCTGAGGTCCTAAAAACTGGAGTTGACTAAGGTCAAGCAGGTAGTCATTAAGTTTAATTATTATTATTAACTAGAGCTTAGAAGCAAGGACTTCTGCCTCCAATTAATTTGCTGCACTATTTAGGTTCTACTCCACTCCCTAAACAAACTTGGCAGTGCAAGAGTACTGTGAGGGTTATCTGCTTTTATTAGTTGCATTTTAAAAGATCTACTCATTTGGGCATTAAGTGCTTGGGAAAAAAAGTGCTTATTTGGGCACTAAATCCATTAAAGTGCATCTGTTCTTGGGATCGTGAGTGAGTAGAAAAGGCCTATCACCCTAGACAATAGTGCGTAGTAATTTTTTTCTTTGTTTTTTTTGTTTTTAGACAGCAAGTATGTCAGTCGACAAATGCAATATCAAGTCTAGATCTTCACCATGATATCTGGTGCTGAGTTTTGCATGGCTTTTGACATTTGAGTCACTTGAGGGCGGGGACTCTCTTATTCAGCTTTGTGTCAGACACGTGCTTTCTTTCAGAACATCTTGAAGTAGATTAATTACATAAAACAGAACAGAATCTATAACTGAGGCTGGTCTTTAGCACTGCCATAAATACGAAGCAGAATAAAATATTTTCTATGGAAAATATCTTGAAGGCCAGTTCTTCATTCTACAATTGAGAAGATAACTCTCAAAGTCAAGATTTAGCCCAAAATGACAATAGAACTAGGACTTGAAAAAAAGCCTACTGTGGCTATTGTACAACCATTTATTTAAACCCTGACCTTGCTTCTGTCTCATTCAGAGTCGCTATTTGCTAACAATGGTGCTTGCTATCAGACAATCTCCCTCGCAGATTTATGTTCTTCCTGGACCTTTTCTCAGAAAGGCATATGCCTTGCTCCCAATTTTTTGCATTTCCAGGTATTCTGGCTGCTACTGTGGTTTTATTTGAACTTCAGCTTTAGTGAATCATTAAAGCAGTTCTTTGATCTGCTCTACTTGCCTTGCCTGAAGTTGACACAAAGAAAGTACTATTTCTTTTACTCTGGATCATTTTGAACTTTGCCCAGTCTTATGATTTACTTTATTCCAGGTAAAACCAACACGATAAAAGTCCCATCTATAATAAAAAGGACATGTATTATACATATTTTAAAATAAACTGATATCTACTTTCCATATATATGCACATTCTAAAGCTTTTTCCATATTTCATAAAAGCAAAATCTCATATATGAAGAGAAAAATACAGTTCTGTTTTTGCTCCAAAAATAGACACTAGGTAACAATTCTCAGCAGGGTTATTACACTTGATATTGCAGAAATGCCTTCAAATCTTAGTTATTATAACTAATCTTAATCATTTTAAACAAGAATTTTGAGTTATGTACTTTATGAATGATTCCAGGATACTGAAGGTAGTTGTGAGTCAATACTGAACAAACGTGAGAAAATCAACATTTTCCCTTTTCATTTTTACTTCCAAAGGACAGTATTACACAGTCTTCCTCAATGATATCATCTCTGTGTCCACTTTCTAAGTGGACTCCAGTGTATTTGGGATCCCCTTACACTTACTGAGTGATTCTCTAAATTCTCAGTTCATTTGCAACGTGAATATGGGGAGATAAAATTCTGGCATAAGCCAGGATTCTCAGGCTATGCTGCAGTTGCATACATCAGAATCTCAGTGACTTAACATAATCAAAATTTATTTATTGCTTAAGCTATGGTCACTGTGGGTGAGAGAGATTCTCTAAGGTATCTGCACCCCAAGCAAGGGCTCAATAATTCATGAGGGCTTTGATCTCCTGCAACCTCCATATTAACATCCAATTTCATCATTGCCATGGCGGAAGAAGAGATGAAAATGCTTCAGGCCATAATGACCCATTCTACTTTCGCTCACAATCTGCTGGTCCATTTCATGTTATATCTCTGTCTAACAGCAAGGGAGCTGAGAGTGTGTAACTCCCTTATACCTGGAAGGTAGGAGAACTGAATATAGAGTAGCACGATAAATCCTCATTATACAATAAAGTGGTGGTTGAAATCGCTAAGCAGAAATCATAAATCCATTTATGGTAGCATTTACACTATCCTTAAATTGTGCTCTAAAATACACACACCCAATAACATCTGATATGACAATTTCCAGCATGCCTTCAGGTTATATACAATCTTCCTCCTTTAAGTGGGAAATGGTTATTATGAATTTCTAAGAAAAGAATGATGAGCATTGGGTAATATAGAGATCAATTAATAAAAATGCTGAAGTGTTAAACAACTATAAGTCATGTTTCTGAGTTCAATGGTAAATAATTAAAACTTTTTTGCATAATAGTTTTAAATGTATTTGATATACTTTTTATTTTACATCGTAAGTGTTAGCATATAATCAAGTTGGCTATTATCTTGAGTGATTATTGGCAGCACATGTTTGTTAAGTCTGCTTAAATATATTAATAGTTTGGAATTCATTGTTAGGTCCACTGCTGAATATTAATTTTTGAGCCAAGAAGTCAAGTGGGTAAATTTTGCCACCACAGGGAATCATTTTGTGCAGAATTAGAGAGAGATAAAAATATATGTTTTTAATATATCCCTTACTTGAGACTTATCAATCATACAGTGCTGGGTCTATGTGTTATGATGACTGCATTAGCATTAACTTGAAAAAATGGGAACTAGAGGTCAAAAACATCCCTGACTTCCTCTCTAAAATGCCTATTTATATCTGTTTAGATGAGACACTGAAACCAATAATACTAGAAATCTAAAGTATACAGAAACTTTCAGTCTATTTTGTAAAAACCTGGGTCTCATGGCGGTTTATTTTAAATAAGAATTTTAAATATAAACAAAAATGTCTATTTCTCAAGTTAGTATAATAGTAGATATAGTAGATACTATTTTTCTTTTTCTTTCTTTCTTTTTTTTTTTTTTTTTTTTTTTTTTGAGATAGAGTCTCTCTCTGTCACCCAGGCTGGAGTGCAGTGGTGCGATCTGGGCTCACTGCAAACTCTGCCTCTCAGGTTCAAGCCATTCTCCTGCCTCAGCCTCCCAAGTAGCTGGGACGACAGGTGCCCGCCACGATGCCCGGGTAATTTTTTGTATTTTTTTTTAAAGATGGGGTTTCACCGTGTTAGACAGGATGGTCTCCATCTCCTGACCTCGTGATCTGCCCACCTCAGCCTCCCAAAGTGCTAGGATTACAGGTGTGAGCCACCGTGCCCCACCTAGTAGATACTATTTTTCAAGTTACTATCTACTACTCTATTATACATCTGGAAATGTTATTAAATACATACAACAGACCAGTACAAATGGTGTTTTTGGTAAACAAAAATGATTATTTTGTAAAAGAAAAACTAAGTGTTTAATTCAAATAGTGCTTGTAAGGGGTTAAAGTCATTTTATTGCTTTCTTATTATTGCTTTGCACTAATAAATGGGAAAACTCTTCTAGATTTAGTTTAATTGATTAGAATAATTTGGCAGTAAAAATATAGGGTATACATGCTATGCACTTTTTTTTAAATTAAAGCAACATTTATACAGAAAATTCCTATTCCCTAAACAATTTATTTTTTTCTGGCTTGCTGTTTTCATGAGATAAGTTCTTCTATAAAGAACATCAGCCTATATTACAATAATCATGAAGGTGAGTTTTGCTATAAGTCTATTCCTATTTCCAATTCTGCTGTAATATTGAGAAATATATCAGAAGATTATAATAATTTTCCATAATGTTCACCAGCTTTTTCTACTTCTATAGATGATATGTGTAGGTCCTGACCATTGCTCAAATATGCAGCCACTAAAGCCCAAGTTTAATAATGGGAAAGAAATACAAGTCCTAAAAGTATGTTTCTTAAATATCTAATTGTAAACTATTATAAATAATGATAATAATCAGACTGAGTCTCGAAGGATGGCATTGTCTTCGAAACACTAGGGACCTTGTCTTCATGTCTGCCAGTCCACAAACTCAAATTTTTAAACAGGGTGCCCAGACTTTGGAGTTTATTGACACCAAATTCACAAGAAGCTGATACATAAACCAGAATATTTATTTGTTCGTTTACAGTTACATTGGGGGACATCTAGTCGATATTTCTAGCACTCTTTTCTAATAACCTGGATTATATTCAAGGATGTAGGGCTTTCTGTGGTGCTTATCATTTAAGTGGGAAAGCAAAATATACAAAATGACAACAAAACATAAAACAACCACAGGATATTTCAAATGTGAATGCTACAAAACCTCACAGTCATGTAGTGGTTTGTGTAGAACAGAATGAGAGCAAATTATTTGAAGGAGGTGTGTCTAATTTACATTTGTTTTTTAATCAATTTAAAATGTAGGATCATTGTTATTTTCCAGTTATAACTAACAGAAACAAAACTAACACAAATTAGAAAAAATGATTGTTATTTTCTATACACATAAAATTTCAAATTATTAAAGCATGCTATCATCCTCAAGACTACCACACTCTCCATCCTCCATCTCTATATCTCCCTCCTTCTGCTGAGGCCTAATATCATGCATTTGGGAGGAAGAATCTGTTTTGTTTATTTATTTAGTTTTAAGTAAAAAGTAATTTATTGGCTCATATAGCTATAAAGTCCACAGGTGGAGATGTTTGCATTTAAGCCTGACTAAATCCAGAAGTTTAAACAATAATATCAGCTTATCCATCTTGTGGTTCTATTTGTGTTTGTATTTCTCCTCCTGATGGCCTTGTTCTTTCATGCCTTAGTTGGCAAGATCTCAAAGAAGCTTACTCAGGTCTTGGTGCTTACACCCTACAATCCACAAGGCAGTGGTATCTTGTCTCTCCAGCATCTACATTTGAAATCTTGGTGGAAGCTGTAATTGGCCCATCTTAGTTTATGTGATTATCATTTGAACCAATTACTAAAGATAAAATATTGGAATACCACGATGGAATTAACTCCCAGTCCTATGCCCACTGCTGTCATTCAGAGGCTAGCCATAACCCTATGAGATGGGTGGGGTGGTGCTGGTAAAAGCCTGATAGAAACTGATGTACTGAGCAGAAAAAGATTCTAAATATCAACTATGGCTGGGTTCATAGATTTCTCTGCAATAATATTAAATTGATATTTGGTTAATTCAAGGAATATTTAAAGTTGGATACAAAAGAAAACTTTTATATTTGGGTTATGTGTCTTGGCCTATCCGTGGATCAATCTTTCTGCTAGGAGAATAATTCACTCATTGTAGGAGAATAATGAACTCAACCTTGTGACTGGGGAGTAGACTATTTTACCAAAATTACATTGAGTTATGGAGAAACAAGCTTTCCTGGAAAGACAAAAAGTACCTTACAGGCAGAGAGTTGCAGCAAACAGCTTTCTGTATGTAGAAATAACTACTGAAGGGCTGTCAGGAGGGCACTAATAACATTTGTACAATTTACTCTTTGCATGGTCCACTGGTGCTTCACATTTTTTCCACTCTGACCTGTATCTGATTTTTCAAGAGACTGGCCTGTAACAATTTCTAAATAAAATAAAAAAACAAAAGACTTAAAACAACAGAGAATTTTCAATAACCTTGGCCAGAACTTCTTTTGCGTAAGGGTGCTTCTACCCAAGTTTAACACTGGCCACAGAAGCACCAAAATGGTCTTTTCAAAATCCTTAAGCTCAGTCACATTTTGTCACGTGCCTTGTGATAATCAGGGTCAATTAACCCTGTCAGCCCACTGGCAGATCCCCCTGCCTGTTAGCTTGAAGAGCTAACCAGGTATAGTCATAGACTTACATTTACTGAAACACTGGTTGTGTTTGTTCCCTCACAGAGAAGTCAGAAATTCTAGTCCATCTAAAACGTCAAGAATGAGAAGCAAACATTTCTAAATGGGTCACTAAGAATGGTGATAAAATATGTCATTCCCAGTTTTTTTTCCCTTGGTTCCCTTGTCCGTGAATTCTAACTATAAGGATGAAAGCAACATTTATTAAAATCTCCATTCCACAGGGCATGATGACCAGGATGGCACATAAGTTATGCCTTTAAGGTCATTTCAATATTTTATCATGCTGGAAGTTTCTGGGTTCTCTGGTGTATGGTAGAACTATATGCCACATGATTATTTAAATGCTGTCTCACTTCCTTTGCTACAAAGTGGGAATGAAACATGACAATAATTCAGATATTCTTTGAGAACTCAGACTAGAGTAGCTTTGGCAATCTGCATGCATTCAGTCTCATAGATACATCTTTCCAATGAAGATAATCACTGGAAAGAATTATACTTTCCAAAGTGGAAATGGCAAAAATAATCAATTTGCTAGTAGTGGATCTCTTAGAGAACAGTACAGCATCCAGAGATCAACATCAGTTTATGCCGCTAACACTTTGAACATTCAGGAATGACACTAACTACTTCTGCCTTGGTTAAAGGGAGCCTGTGATATTGAATAATGCATAGCCTCCATTTTCTCACCATGGCTACTGTTTTAACAAGCCCAATAGTGAAAGCCCTTGCATGATCAGAGCCAGAGACTGGCTAAAATCCACTGGATCAGCAATTTTGTTCAAATAGTCATTCAATGCCTTCTCTGTACTGGATATTTTTTGGTGGGCATTGGCATGAGAAGTAAAGATTTACACACTTTTTGTCCATTCCTATAGGTCCAATCACATGCTTCTTTCCTGGACATCTTTACCTGTCATTTTCTATTCATATTACTTCTAAAACAATAAATAATTAGTGAAGACAGTGGAGAGGAGTTTGTCTCTCTCTTGACCTGGGCCATTTCTACCACTCCATCATGTTGATGAATAGGTATACTGCTCAAGTCTCTGCCACTGAGATACTTCTCACTGTCCGTCATTGGACGAGCGCTGGTCCCTGGACCCCAGCTGCCCGGGGTTTCTGGCTTGTCCTGTTTGCAGTGTCTGTTTCTGGCTTGTCCTGTTTGCAGTTAGAATAAAATCATTCAGCTGTAGAATCACAAGTGTACTAGTAAGCAGTCTAGGCATGTAGCCATAATTGCTAGGGGATTTATGGCAGCGCACTAACAGTCTCTGCTTAAGCAGGTGAAATCTTTAAATCTGCTTCCTACATGTCTCCAATTTATCTCCTGTGTAAGTTCATTTTATGTGTCAAATGGACTGGGTGACAGAGTGCCCAGATACTAGGTTAACATTATTCTGGGTTGTCTGTGAGGGTGTTTCTGGATGAGAATAACATTTGAATCATTAGACTGAGTAAAGCAGATTGTCCTCCATAGCATGGATGGACTTCATTCAATCCATTGGAGGCCCGAATAGAAGGAAAAGTAAAGGAAGAGGGACTTCACTCTCTCTGCTTATTTTCAAGTTAGGACATCAGTCTTCTGCAGATAACCCTGACTAATACATTTGCTAAATGTCCCTTACTTTCAGAAAAGCTGTGCATTTGATGGGAAACACCTGTCTCTCATGCTCACCTCCACTTACCCCTAATTCCCGTCTTCATAATCTATTTGATTTCATGATTGCCTCACTGGAGTTAAATTGTCCTTCTTTACAAACCATTAATGATTATTTTCCCTTCTCTAATGGCACTTAACAGATCTGATATAGTGATAAGTATTTTTCAACTATGTTATAACAACCAGTACACACATGCATTTACTGCAAACACACTATACTCTTCTTAAACACAAGAATTGTTTTTTACTCATCTCTGTATCCCACATACCTAAATGAGTACCTAGTGCAAAGTTAGTATTACTTTAATAAACATTTGCTGAGTTATTGTGAATGGATTGCCTTCCTTAAGGCAACAATGACAATATCAAGCACAGAGTAGTTAATGAAAATTATCTGTTGCATTGAGTGTATTTAAAAATCCTGAGCTATATATTTTTTTCCTCTCAGACCTTGAGTCGACTTTGGCTCTCTTTTTGTTTCTCGTAGCTGCATAAAACAAGTCCAAAACAAATTGTTTATTTTGAAGTTCTACCACTGGTCAATAAAAGTCAATGTAAGAAATATTAAAGTGGATGGAAAGCTTCATGTGCTATTGATTGTTGTGCAATTGGATAAACACCGTGATACAGAATGTTTAATGACATAGCAGAAAGATATATAATGTAGCAGGAGATCCAGTCCGATTCTGTTTTGAAGTTATGATTATTTGATACCTTCATGACCCTTAAGTCCAGTGTTAACAGTACATTTTTATATAGGATTAAAATCATTTTTTCAAACAATATTAGGAAGTTGGACTCCACATCCTTAAACACCTGCTCCTTCTACATCAAACGATTCTCCTTTTACCCCACCCCAGCCTTCTTTCCATGTAACAGAAGTATTGCCTTAGACTCTCAAGTAGGTAGAGATTATTGACCTATTTGGTATGTTTTGTGGAAGCCAAACCCCAAGACAGACAAGTCTTAACTCTCAAACCACAGCAGCCACATAATCAGGATCCTTCCTTATGATTAGATCAAAAGACAAGTACCTACAATATTAACCCTGAAAATAGTAACTGTTGGTTAGACAGTGAAAATATTATAATATACCAATTTTTATATATAAAATTATCAAATGGCTATAAGATATGAGGCATTGTGGTAAAAATTGCATAGCAGACACCATGTCTTAATAATATTGCCCCTAATTATTGGCCTTAGACCTGTTGAGGCACCTCCTAACACTTTGCCAACACCTGCCCTACCACGTGCCTTGTAGTTTTGTATTTCATTTTTACTTCTCAAGTTTTCTTATCCCTATGTTACTACTTTTACTATACTTTCTTCTTATCCATACTTACCATTTATATATTCACTTACAATTATCCTCTCTGATGATGATCCCTTTTTATCATATCTTAAGGAAAAGTCTGGATTTATTTAGGCCCCAGAGCTACCCTCATAACTGAAATGTTATCTTGTATGGTCTTCAAAGCAATTCTGTGGATATGGCAGATTCATTGTGCCTTTTCTTCTTTATATTTGGAAATAAAAGCTCAAAATTAAGTAATTTAGCTAATGTTGAAAATATTTTAATAACACAGGATAAGGAATCAGATATTTCCATTTTCAGCCATACTTATGATTGATTTCTGAGTCTCCAAAATCTTGCTTAATGTTTGGCATATGAATGTACAGTAAAGTTTATGTTTTGTTAATAATATATAAAAACAAGTAAAAATGGAATAAACCTCAGAACTTTCGCTCAACTGTTTATCCATGTTTTATTTCTCTTTTATTTTGTAAATTTCACTGTTCAACATAAAACATAACTTACTATTCTTTGTGTTAAGGAAAATATAGCAAAGTAGTTTAGATCAGTTGTCTTCAAAGTGAGGTGCTTGCTTACCAGGAGATCTTTAAGGCAAACTATTATAGTGTAGGACAAATATATTAGAAGTTTAGACACACTTTAAAAAAATGTTTTATTATGTTTTTGATTTATTGTTTTTCTAAAGAATCTTAAATTTTATTTTTATTTTAATAGCTTTAAGGGTAAAAGTGGTTTTTAGATAGAATTTTTATCAGTAAAATAACATAAATTGTTTAAAAAGTCAAATGATACCAAAAGAGCTTTATGTCAAGAATCCTCACCTCCTCTCCATGATTCTTGTTCTGCTGCATCCCAAGCAAACACTCTTGATTCTTGTAGGTGTTTATCTTGGCATTCAACTCCAGGTTGCAATTTGTATTTCCTTTATAACTCATCCTTGCAATTTTATACTTTGCATTTTAAATTTTACTTAAAATGGTGGTATGGTAATGCAAATGTATCTCATTTATAAATAAAAACATATTGAAGGCCCCTACAACAAAATCCACTTTGACAGGAGTTTAAGAATTAAAAACAAAAAGTCAAGTCCTACTGTGATCTAGATCAGTAACCTGAACGTCTTCTAATCACAGCTATTAGCCAGATGTTTATCCAGGGTCCTTCCAGGAGCAGGAAGAATGTTTACTTTTCTGAAATGAACTACATGTAATAACTACATTTCTTGACAAGGATACCCTACAAGATCTTAGGAGACTGAGTAAGTCTCTCGGTGTTTAAAGAGTCTTTTACAACTTATTTGGTGAACATCTTTAATAGGACAGAAACAATGTAAATGTAAAGAAGACACCACTTTTAAATCAAATATTTAGCAAATATGTTTGTCTCTAAGTCAAATGGGCATGGATACTAATTCTCACCCAAAGGCTTTCTTTTCTCCTTAATCTACTCTTCATAAACTCTGGACAGTGTGAGTTAGGGTTATGAATGAGACTTGTAGAAACCATGAAGCCACAGGGGAGAAGGCAATTATTAATAGCGTAAATGCTCATAAATGTATTTCTTTTACATGGAATGCCTGCAGGCTTGTTTTCTTTTTCCAGCCTGTTGAACTAGAATCAATTTATCATGTAAGGTTTCTAGTATGCAATTTTATTTTGAAATGTTTTCACCAAAGAGAATGTCTTCTTTCCTAAAGGCATTTTATCTCTCTCTTATCTAATTGTTAAAGAATATTAATGTTCAATAACATCTCATTTCCAAAAATCCAATGATAGTTTTTCTTACAAAAACTCACTTTTAAAAATGTTAGTCTCAAATTTATTTATAGATCCAATGTACTCCCAATCAAAATAGCAGCAGATTATTTTGTGGATATTAATAAAGTGCTTTGAAGTTTATATGGAGAGTAAAGAACCCAGAAAAGTCAACTCTGTATATAAAGATACCAAAGAAATATATGAAAAATGTTTAATATTGTGTGTTATCTTAGTCATTTGGGGCTTCTACAATATAATATCATAGACTAGTTGGGTTAAATAACAAGCACTTAAAGTTCAAGATCAAGGTGGTCACAGATACAGTCCATGGTGAGGGCATTTTTATTTCTTTGCAGATGAAGGCCTGAACATTGTATCCTTACATATCTGAGAAAAATCATTATTCTTATATCTCTTCTTAAAATAACTCTAATTATATTCATTAAAACTCAGCCTTCATGACCTAATTGCCTCTCCAAAGCCTCACCTTTTGATACTATCATATGGGGGGTTAAGATTTCAACATATAAAACTTGAGGGGAACACAAACATTCAGTCCATAACATAGATAATTAGGGAATTTCAAATTAAAACAATAATAAGATACCACTACACATCTATTAGAATGGCCAAAACCCCAGATACCGAAAACAAATGCTGAAAACCATGTGGAGCAACAGGAATTCCCATTCATTGCTGATCTGAATGCTAAATGACACAGCCTTTGGGAAGACAGTTTGACAGTTTCTTACAAAACTCAACATACTCTTACCATATGATCCAGCAATTGCATTCTTCCGTTTTTACTCTAATGAGTTGAAAACAGGTGCACACAAGATGTCCACAGATGTTTATTGCAACTTTATTTATAGTTGCTAAAACTTAGAAGTAACCAAGATGTCTTTCAGTAGGTAAATGAGTAAATAATCTGTGGTACATCCAAACAATGGAGTATTATTTGGCACTGAATGGAAATGATCTATCATGTCAAGAAATGACATGGAGGAAACTTAAATTCATATCACTAAGGGAAAGAATCCACCTGAAAAGGCTACATGTCATGGCAACTATATGACATTCTGCAAGAGGGAAAACTATAGAGACAGTTGAAAGATTAGTAGTTGCCATGGGTTAGGGAGGAGACAGTATTTTGAGGGAAGTAAAACATAATATTACAATGATTGATACATGCCATTATACATTTGTCCAAACCCATAGTTTGTACAACATCAAGACGGAGAGCTAATATCATCTATGGGTATTGGTTGATAATGTTTTGTCAATATAGGTTCATTGATTTTAGCAAACACACACTGTCGTGCAGGATGGTGGGGAAGACTGTACATATGTCAGAAGGGGAGGTGCAGACAGAACTCTGTGCCTTTTGCTCTCAGTTATACTATGAATCTAAAAGTGCTCTCAAGAATAGTTTATCAATTACAAAAACCTAAACAACAACAAACTCTATTATTTTGGAATAGTTTGGGTAGGGAAGTAAAATATGGTGAAGAGGTACTGTTCAGAGTCAACAATGGGCATCACATATGGCCTCTGCCAGCAACGTTCTCTGATAAAGAATTAAAGAGGCAGCCTCTCTTATTTTTCTTTCTTTATCCATGTTATACATCAAAATTTGACCCCATGTTTGAGGATAATTATAAAGGTCAAAGTACATGCTATGTGTAATAAGAATTATCCATGGGAAAAATAAAGTTATTTAGTAAACAAAGTGCAGAAACATTTTGAAACAATTGGCCCCATGGATGACTCTCAGTAGAAGCTGAATTTTGCACAGGTATCTAACATTATTTCCATTAGGTCAGTTTTTGAACATCTCAGTCATTGCGATTTTCACAGACACAAAATGACATTTGGTTAGACGATATTAAGATACCTTCTATCTCTAAGATCGATCTTGGGACTTTCCAGAGCTTCAGAGTTTCATTAAAGTCAACTATTCTGTTTTCGTTAAAATTCAGGAATGTACTCAGAGTAACCTGTTGTCTCACATAGGGCCAGAGTCACCAGGCTCTTCTCGTGTTTTACCCATCATCTGGTCTTAAATACGGCATCACTGTCAAGGTATGGGATCAGCATGTGGCAATAAAACTTTTGACAGAGTAGAAACCCTAGATGTCTAGCAGATGCCTTGGACAAATAACCTAAAATGTGTCCACCAGCTGCTTAAAAATATTTATTAGAACTCAAAAGTTTGTAACTATAAACCAAGAGGAAAATATTCACCAAGAAAATAAAACACATTTTATTTTGGTTTTCTTTCATAGATGTAATTTGTTCTTTATATATTTATCAAAAGTGATGCTCCCTGAGAGTGAATGGAGCAGGAGACTGAAAGAAAAGAAATGGATTTTCTACTGCCACGTCTGACTGATTCCCAAATCTATTTACTGCCTTTGGGTATCACGTTTGTCACATGTTCATACATTACAGAGAAATCTTATTAGGGCCTCCCATAGTGCAGATAGAAATACGAATCATGGGCTGGGTGCGGTGGCTCACACCTGTAATACCAGAACTTCGGGAGGCCGAGGCGGGCAGATCACAAGGTCAGGAGATCGAGACCATCCTGGTTAACACAGTGAAACTCCATCTCTACTAAAAAAATACAAAAAATTAGCCAGTCGTGGTGGCGGGCGCCTGTAGTCCCAGCTACTCGGGAGGCTGAGGCGGGAGAATGGTGTGAACCCTTGAGGCGGAGCTTGCAGTGAGCCAAGATCGTGCCACTGCACTCCAGCCTGGGCAGCAGAGGGAGATTCCGTCTCAAAAAAAATAAAAAGAAAATAAAGAAATACAAATCATGACACATGGACACAGAGAGGGGCCTGCTGGATATTGGGGTGTGGGGAGGAAGACCATTAGGAAAAAATAGCTAATGCATGCTGGGCTTAATACCTAGGTGATGGGCTGATAGGTGCAGCAAACCACCATAACACAGGTTTACCTATTAACAAAACTGCATATCCCACACATGTACCCTGCAAAAAGTAAAAATAAAAATTTAAAAAATATATGTGAATCAGATGTAGTTTATTCCTCCAAGAGCTATAGTAGCTTGAAGATGGTGGGCAGGCAAAAGCACATGACAAAAGGTGTAGTGTGTGTGCATTTTCGAGGCAGATAAGAAGTGTTAGGGCAGAGGTGGAGCATCCAATTCTCTCTGAGTGACTGAGTCTGGATTCAAAGAGGAGTGGATATTGGCACTGGGCTGTAAAGAATGAAAACAAGTTGCTTAGTCAGAAAAGTAAGTGGGTTTCAAGATGACATGAGGGAGTTGGGACATTAGAACACCTACTATGTCCCAGGTACTTCTCACAAATTATTTCTAACCTTATTAAGATTATGATTACTATTTCCATTTTATTCACCAAAGTTCTGAGTTTCAGCAAAAGTCATTCAGCAAGGTATATCCGACTGGCTCTAAGTCTACATATTTTAAAACACCACACTGCCTCTCTCTGTAAGTGTCACATTTCCTTCCTGCTGAAGACTCTAACCTTATACTTTTCCAAAATGCAAGAATGTCACAAATGTGACAACGGACAGGCATGGAACACTCCAGATTATTCTTGAATGGAATGATTTTTATATCTCGCAACCCTTGGTTTATGCTGCCTCCATGGGATTTAAAGCACTATACTGGGAGCCTGAAGGTTTAGGCCATTGATGGCATCTTAAATGTAGTAGGTTCTGTGAGGAGCTCGTTCACTAAATGTTTATATGGTTTTATGTGTACTTATTATCTATTTACTCAATTTAGTATGCATCTGGGATTCAGTGGGAGGAGCATTAAAACTGTTCTATCTTCCATGAACTTATCAATAAAACTGAGCCATTTTATGTTACGCAGGTAGCTAATGAATAAATGTTCGTGATGTATACGACTAGCTTCAGCTCCTGTCCACCCAAGCTAATCACTTCCTATTTGGGCAGTAATTATAGTATTTTGGCACACAGTATGCCTTCTGATTTAGAAATACCTGGGTTTTAATCCCAGTTCTGCCATTTACACAATGTGTTATCTAAAACAACTGAATTAGCCTCCAAAAGCCTGATCTGTAAGTTGGGAATAATAAATATTTCATTGGGCCTTAGTGAGAATTAAGTGAAAACATATTTAGTGTGCATAGCACATATTAGGGCTTAAAATTTGAAATTGCTTCACTGCTAAAAAGCTACTACTGCCAATTATTATTATGTGAATATCTAAAATTAATTAAAATCTGGTCACTTTCCCTTAACAAAAGTTCAATTATTAACTAAATATTTACTAAATGGTTACTGCTGTGTTAAAATTCAAATCATTATATCATAAAAGTAGCATTTTTCACTCACTCAAAGGAACTTGAAGTCTAGAGCAGTAAAGATCCTCATGTTAAACACCATACTAAGCAATTAAATAACAAGGAGGGGAAAATAAAAGCTCAGCATGCTCTCTTGAATACAATCTAATTTCATAAAGATTGAGATGTCTATCTTTTTTGTTCACTGATGTCTTCCAAGCACAAGGAATAATATCTAGCACATGATAGGTATTCAGGAAGTACATGTGAATAAATAAATTAATCAAGTGTCATGTACCTACTGGATTGCTGGGTAAACTATAATGAGTCGGACAAAAAAATAAAAAGGAGTCCTAAGGACAACCCTTCTGAAAGAGCTTCATGGAGAGGGAGGAGTTGAACTGGGGAGGAGTTAACAGGGTAAGAGTGAAAAGAAGGCATTGCAGGCCAGGCCCAGGCAACTCTCGGCTTGCTTTCTCAAATTGTCTCAGGAGTATTCTATGTAACAAAAGGGGTTCACATCCGTATTTTTTTAATGTTAAATGCAAGAGGAAAAAGAACAATTAAAAGGAAGGCATAAAGTACGTTATAAGAGTTAATGATAAGTATTTCCTCTTCTGACTCATTTATTCCAATGATAACGAGGTACTGTGAAGCCACTGGAATTCGGTAAAATGCCTATTGGGCTTGGAATCAGTTACAGTCAAAAAATGTCAACATTTAGTATCTGTGTGACCTTGGACAAGTTACATTCTATGAATCACCTTTAGCTTCATCTGGAAAATGGATCATTTCACATATTTTAAAAAAACTTTTAGGAAAATTGAATAAAATAATGCTTGCTAAGTGCCTAGAAAAGAACATGGTTCATAGTGCACAATCAATATATGATCACTTTGTTTCTCCTTACAGAGATATTCTAATGATTTAATGAGATATCATCTTCAAACAATTTTTTCAGCATACTGGAAGCAGTCCATAACACTGCAAATACATTTACTATTAACTTGATACTATTTGAAGTCACAATAAAACTTTTTAAAACAATTGGGAATAATATACTCGAAATCATGTTTCATTTACTTTTAAAACTCAAAAATCCTTTTATTCTTACAGTAATGTGTTCACTAGATATTTTAAGCATCTACAATGAACAAAATAATTATTTATGATGCCCAGACTAGGATATAAAGGTGAAGTAGTTAACAATATAATTTAGGAATGAAGCCCCAGATAAGCAACTATTAGCTACAATATAATGTTACCTGCTCTTATGTTTTCATTTATATGGAAATAAGAATAGAGAGTAACTCAGGAATTCATAGGGTTTTAACATTGAAACTAAGCCATGAAGGCTGAATAAGAAACGAGGTGGGCTTCATGGGTAAGTGACCTCTGCAGTCATAGAGCATCCTGCTTTCAGAAGGACCTCATGCTTGCTTTAATGTTCTGTTGGCCGCATCTCAAAATTCTTAATAATTTTATCTTTTAACTTATGTTTCGTAAGTGAAATCTGATGGGATAATGAAGAATGTATATGACCAAAATGTGTTCAGACAGCATTGACCCCATGAACACAGAATTCAAGTGGACCCACAGTTCATGGGAGTTCAACAAGACTCAAAAGGAGTACAAGTTAAACATGTTCCATCTAAAGGGGCTCTGAAGCCCCCAGAGGCCACAATTTACTAGGAACCAGAACTTGCTTCAAACTTAAGTCAATGGCAGGATTCAACCAAGGGTCCATATCAAACACTTTCTTCATCATACTACTTATTCATATCAGAAAATTATTAATGTTGAAAATAAAAATAAGGTAAAAAAGGAAAAGATGGAGCAACTGACAGTGTATTTTCCTTTTTGCCTGCCTTTCTTGACTTATCAGTAAGCTGAAATTAGAGAGTGTTGGTAGAATATGTGCCTATGAAGAAATGAAATAAAAACAGATGAGCAGTTTTCTGCTGCAGTATTTTCACTGTTCTTTCAAGAGAGAAATGCATATGCATGTATGATCTACCAAATACAAATTGCATCATTTCAATGGTTAAGAATTAGATGTTTTTAAAACATGGTATTTTAAAACTAGCATATTTGGTTTTTAAAATAGCATTGAATAATATAAGGGTGAACAGTAAAATTTATGCTAATAATTTAAAATATTTTTATTACTTAGAAAAACATTAAGTGGCAATTAAGCAAAGACATGTTAAGGTGAGAGAGAGACTACAGAAGAAAGCAAAAAGCTTTATATTTTAATGCCTTATATCTACACTTTTTCCCATAGTTTTTGAAAGAAAGGCCTCACATTTTTATCTTTAACTGAGCTAACAATTTATGTAAACAACCATAATAAAGGAATATATTGACTACAATGTTCATAGTATTAGATTATGCATTAGTCTGTTCTTGCATTGCTATAAAGAAACACCTGAGACACGGTAATTTATAAAGAAAATAGATTTAATTGACTCATGGTTCCACAGCCTGTACAGAGTGTATGATGCTGGCATCTGCTGGTCTTCTGGGGAGGCCTCAGGAAACTTACAATCATGGCAGAAGGCAAAGGGGGAGCCAGCATGTCACAGGGCCAGAGCAGGGGCAAGAAAGAGTGGGGGAGAGGGGTGGTGCTACACACTTTTAAACCACCAGGTCGCGCTAGAACGCACTCACTATTGCAAGGACAATACCAAGAGGATGGCACTAAACCATTTGTGATAAACTGTCCCTATGATCCTATCGCCCCCCACCAGGCCCCACCTCCAACATTGGGGATTACAATTCAACATAAGATTTAGATGGGGACACAGGTCCAAACCATGTTAGGCTATAAAGAGAAGTGGGAGACCAGGCATGGTGCCTCATGCCAGTAATCCCAGTACTATGGGAAACCAAGGTAGGCAGATCACTTGAGGTCAAGAGTTTGAGTCCAGCCTAGCCAGCATGGTGAAACCCTGTCTCTACTATAAATACAAATATTAGCTGAACATGGTGGTGCATGCCTGTAATTTCAGTTACTGAGGAGGTTGATGTAGGAGAATTCCTCGAACCCAGGAGGCAGAGGTTGCAGTGAGCCAACATTGGGTCACTCTACTCCAGCCTGGGTGACAGAGTGAGACTCTGTCTCAAAAAAAAAAAAAAAAAAAACAACAACAAACAAGAAAACAACAACAATAAAAAAAAAAAAAACAGAGAGAGAGAGAGAAGTGGGACATGGCATATTTAAAAGGCATGCTTTCAGGAAGAGGCCAACTAGGTGAACAAGGGACAGCTGAAATTAGTCTAACATTTACCTCACAGACACCATTTTTGCTAGAATTTTTTTAGCTAAGAATTACACTTCAATGTCAGATATCAGCAAAAATGTATGATTATCTACCTGAGAAAGATCTCTCAAGACTCTATTATTGCTTTTGGGGGAAAGGACAAAGAATGTGGCCATATCATGGAATTCCCTATGCCATCTCTGTGTTATAAATGTTAAAAAAAAAAAAAAAGAAGAATTTCCTGGCTCCCAGACTGATTCATGAAGACTGAGAAAGTGAGGAAATGCATGACAAAAGAGAGAAGTGAGAAATGAGGGGCACAAGGATAGTGTAACTGCATGTATTGTTGCTATGCTTCTAACTCCTTTTCCTGGATCAAACCAGCAAAGCTGAATGTCTCTAGCAGAGAAGTTGTCTTTAGTTATCTACACAATGGTGCATACTGAAATGGACAATCATGTATTTAGAAATTAGTCAACAGCCATACAAATCAATGATTATTTACCCTAGAGGAGTATGCATCAAATCATTTTTAATTAAATAAAACTAATGATGGCAAGGCAAAAAGTCATTATTATTTTAAGACAAATTATACAGGGGTGTAATATAATGAGACTTTATCAATTTAGAAGTGCCATTGTTTTCAGATCCTTCTAAGAAAAGCTAAACTATTTGGTAAAAATGTTGATAATTACATTAAATATATCCTTTGAGTTTAGCAGAAGACTTTCACCCAGTTGTGTGGTGGTAAGGAATTTGTAAAGTACTTCTTTACACAATGGAGCTCACCACAGCACCCTTTCATAGGTGTTAATACTTTACACTAATATATTTTTAGTGATTGATTGGGTAATTTTGCTTGAAAGATGTACATAATGAAAAAAACTAGTAATTTATGAGAAATTAGATGCTAAACACTGTGCTAGATTGTCTCACATATATTATCTTATTTAGTACTCATAAAAACAAATTAAGTTTGAAGGCATTACTATTATATTCATCTATAGAAGACAGAATGAAGGTAAGAGAGATTGCTCAAACTGGTCTTTTGTATGGCAGAGAGGGTTTAGCAGTACATTGTCAACTCCCCCACTGGAGTCCCTGGCTTCCTGATCTGCTCACAGTTATTATAATTTCCATTTCAGTTTGAAATACCTGCGAATATTTTGTTTATTAGTATGAATACTGCTTATTGGGTATGAGAATTATAAAGTATAGATTCATTTTAGAATTATTTCATAGTTCACTTCCATGAATAACCAAGATTTTGAAATAAAAAAAAAAAAAAAAAAACACTAACAATTAAAGCACTTGTTGACTGAAGGATAGGGAGGGCTATGAGGAAAGAAATTCACCTGAAGCATAAAGCTTACTACAACAACAGCAAAATATTTTAAGAGAGGAAGCACTGAGGTCAAGGGCTATTGGAAATCCCTGCAAAAACTAGGCAATGGAAGAGTGCCCCCATTCCAGGTGAGGAGTTGTAGTTTACTAGTTCTCAGCTCAAGTATCTGAGATACTCCCTGAGATCAGGTCTTCCACAAAGAGAAGAGCCTTGCTGATGGTGGACCACTGTGTAAATCGGAGAAGAGAGGATCCAGTGTATCCAACTCATGTGCTCAAGCCATGTGGACTTGCCACAGCATCACCTTGGGAATACTTGCAATTTAAACTAGGAATCAAAAGAAACAATCTTAACCCCCTTTCTTATCTTTTAATTTTATTGTGGATTTCCTTTTGTAAAAAGGAGATTGTTTTTAATATATTTAAGCCATGTTTCTAAGCTTCTGGACTTTGTTTCCTGTTTTAAGAAATTATTTTGCTCCTTTTAAAACTATCAAAAATGTAAATTACTCTTGTTTTTGTCTAGCAGTTTTTGGCCTCTTGTTTTGCCAGTATTTTTTCATCCAGAGTCTATTTTGATCTTTGAACAAAAATAGAGATTCGGTATTATTTTTTCTCTGAAGTGGGTAATTGTCATCAAATGATTTATTGAATAATCTGTCTGTTCCCCATAGATGTTAAGCGACAGTTTTATCATACGCTCAATCTCTATATGATTCTATTTCTGTATTATCTATTCTGTTTCACTGGGTATTAATCTATTACTGGTTGATAGCATGCTGCTTTTATTATTGTAGCTTTATTATTTATTTATTTATTTATTTATTTATTTATTTATTTATTTTTTTGAACTCTGAACTTTTTATTGGCCTCCTGCTCCCCAAAGGGTACCCTGCTTCTGCTGGCTTAATGCCTCAGAACTTTGGTGTCGTTGGTCTCAGACACCACTTTGCCATCCACTATCCGGCGGGTGGTGGTCTTTTGGATGGTTTGCATGGAGTTGCTGCTGTCCAAGGCATCACCAAGATTGAATTCCTCGCCGTCTTCCAGCAGGCGGCGGTAGGTGGCAATCTCAGCTTCCAGCTTGACCTTGATGTTCAGCAGGGCCTCATACTCCTGGGCCTGTCGCTGTCCCTCTGCCCGGGTCTGTGCGAGCTCTGACTCCAGGTGCAGCAGGATCCCATTGAGCTGCTCCATCTGTAGGGCGTAGCGGGCCTCCACCTCCCTCAGGCTGTTCTCCAAGCTGGCCTTCAGATTTCTCATGGAGTCCAGGTCGATCTCCAAGGACTGGACTGTACGTCTCAGCTCTGTGAGCGTCGTCTCAGCAGCTCCAACCTCGGCGGACTGTGTGGTGACCACTGTGGTGCTCTCCTCAATCTGCTGAGACCAGTACTTGTCTAACTCCTCTCGGTTCTTCCGAGCCAGCTCGTCATATTGGGCCCGGATGTCTGCCATGATCTTGGCGAGGTCCTGAGATTTGGGGGCATCTACCTCCACGGTCAACCCAGAGCTGGCAATCTGGGCTTGTAGGCCTTTTACTTCCTCTTCGTGGTTCTTCTTCATGAAGAGCAGCTCCTCCTTGAGAGCCTCGATCTCTGTCTCCAGCTGCAGTCGAGTGACATTGGTGTCATCAATGACCTTGCGGAGCCCATGGATGTCATTCTCCACAGACTGGCGCATGGCCAGCTCTGTCTCATACTTGACTCTAAAGTCATCAGCAGCAAGACGGGCATTGTCAATCTGCAGAACGATGCGGGCATTGTCCACAGTATTTGCGAAGATCTGAGCCCTCAGGTCCTCGATGATCTTGAAGTAATGGCTCCAGTCTCTGACCTGGGGTCCCTTCTTCTCCAAGTGCTCCCGGATTTTGCTCTCCAGCCTCCGGTTCTCGGTCTCCAGGCTCCTCACTCTGTCCAGGTAAGAGGCCAGGCGGTCGTTCAGGCTTTGCATGGTCTCCTTCTCGTTCTGGATGCCTCCCATTCCTGCCAGACCCCCGGCCATCCCTGAGGCCAGGCCCCCGGACCCCATGCCGCCCCGGAAGCTGGTGGAGCGGGACACGGAGATCCGGGAACCAGAGCCCCCGGCGCCTGCATAGACACTGGCCGCGCTGCTGACCGGCCGGGCGCCGTAGCTGGGCGCCTGGACAGAGCCCAGGGACCGGTAGTTGGTAGAGAAGGTGGAGCGAGTGGTGAAGCTCATGCTGTATGGGAGGAAGGAGAGACGACAGGACTCAGGCTTTGCCGACCAGCTTTATTATTTATTTAAATATCAGGGAAAACTAGTCTCGTAATTAGCCAAAGATATTCTGAAAAAGAAAAGACTTTTTATAAGATTGTGTTTTGCATTTGAACTCCACAATGACTTTCTCTGATTCTTAAAAATCCTGATACATTTTATTAAACGGTGCAGTCCATTATATTAATGCTGAAGAACCTGTTCAGCTTGTTTCTGTTTATGTGTATCCTTCCTGTGGATAAATCATATCATACCTTTGCTATAAAGTTTTATTATGCTCCATTAAAATATACATTAACCTCCCCCTTTCTCAATGTAATAAACACAATGTATATTACTTAGTATTAAATGTATGTGGTTGGCTGAGGAGATCAGTTACCTATCTTTCGCATTCCTGGGCAGTAAATAAGGAAGAACAATGGGATTTTGTTTGATATGTAGCAGGTTATTGGTTTCTATCATGAGAACGATGGTCGGTATAAATATAAGCTTTTAAGTAAACGCACGTATAACACATATGCATGTTTAAGGGTATTTGAAAGCTATGGTAGCCTCTCAAAGAGTCTGAGTCTAGAGGTTCCCATCTACCCTCGATATTTGGCTTAGTCAAGAGTAAAGAAATCATTGTAATTTTGACTTTATCAAGACTCAAAATTTAGCCTGGCATGATGGTACACAACTGTAGTACTAGGTCTTGGGAGGTTGAGGTGGGAGGATCGGTTGAGCCAAGGAATTCGATGTCACAGTGAACTATGATCAACCACTGTACTCCAGCCTGGACAATAGAGTAAGACCCCATCTCTTAAGAAAAATAATGAACTAAATAAATAAAAATTTAAAAGACTCATTAAACCTAGGAGTAATATAAGAGTGACAAATTAAAAATGAGTAACTCAGAGAGATTATTGTGCTTAAGCACTTGTACTGACAAAGAGATAATGTACTATTTAAATATACATATGTCTATCTATCTATCTATCTATCTATCTATCTATCTATCTATATACACATTACCGTATTACAAATGTAACAATATTTTTTGACACGTAAAACAATGCTGTGGACTCCATTTGGGGCACCTGTTCAGGTTACAACCTTTCCTCTTTTAATTATCACTATACCCACAAGGAAAATGCAGTTGATAGAACCATGGTGGAAATCTGACCTAAACTGGGCCGGTAAGAATACCTTCTAAGGAATTCTAAACTTAGTGTAGAAAAAAAGAAATTTTCTCTGAGTTATATTATAGGTAAAACATGAGCTCATAAGCTCAGGAGCCTCTTTCTGCCTGCCACATGAAACACAGAAGCAGGTCATGATGGTAGTCTCATAAAGATAAACTGAGGTAGAACAGAAGAAGCCAGGAAGCAATGAGGAGAATCCAGGTGGCTTCATAAGTCTCTGAAGTGTAGCTGCCTGATCTTGAGCTCTATGAGACGTATCTGAGGTTTTTTGTTCACTAAGCCCTTCTCTCTCCTTTTATTTGGCTTAAGTTAGCTATGACTCAGGATTTGGAGAGTCTTCGAGACTATCAATTAATAGTCCTTCAGACTTAGATGCAAATCTCAAGCCTGTGATTTGGACAAATTGCCTAACTTTTGTAATTTTTCTGTGGGTCTTCAACAGTAAAACTAGGATTAAACCCTGCCTCAAAAATGATAAAAAGGGCTACAGTGTATCTTGTGCGCTCAGGTAGGCTCCTACAAACCTTCAGGAGCCAGTTACTAACTTTTCAAACATTTCACCAGTTCTTGTTAATCCTGGTAATAGCTTGAAATTGGCTGAGGTGGGAGTGTTTACACCACATAAATTAGCTAAAATACATTTTTTGTTGTTGTTTTTAAAGTCTGTTCACCAGCACAACACGAATTATAGTAACATGTAACGGACTTAGCCACTATCTGATCCATCATAAACACTCATTAAGGTGATATTATTATTAGAAAATTATTGTGTAGATTCTGAATCAATGAATCTATACAATCTAATTGTATTATGAGAATATACACCAAGTGCCATTAGCAAATAGAGGAACAATGTTCATCATAGTTTATTCAAACTGCAAAGAAGGGTGTTAGTGTGTCTTCCAAGCAGCAGACAACAGAAGGAATTAAATATGCAAGGACCATATTAGGAAAATTGTCTGGATGACAAAATTGTCAGGGATTCAGGAAGACTGGGTGAGCTATCAGACCAGGGTGCACAAAGAACTGCATCTCCATGAGTGAAGGAGAAAGAGAGAAGGTCTGGGCAGGTCAAGACCTTCCCAGCCTACCAGATCTTCCAAGAAAAGTTTGACAAAGCCAATGGTTGGCACTCAAAGGGCCCCTGCTTTCCCCAGAGTGAGTCTGCCTTAGTATTCTTGCAGCAATAGGTACTGGCCAGAAGCAACCCAGGCAAGGCATAGCCTCAAGGCAGGATGAATTGGATTTTGGAATGCAGCCATTTTGGGCTATTGCTGCGGGCTGATGCCTCCTGCCCTGGGATATCAGCCAGGCACATTCTCACAACTGCCACAAGTAGTAGTAATTTTCAGATATGTTAGCTTTGCAGATCCTGCAGTTGTTCTCCACTTTAGTGTGTTTAAAAATCAATAGTAGTAGTAATTAAATGACAGATTATTGGGTCCCTGTCCATTAATTAGTATTTGAAACATGGACCTCAGGTATTTCTGATATCACAGAATAGTGAAAACAAAATCAAAAACACCAAACCCTACATTTTCAATTTTTTTTCTTAAATATACGAAGTTGTTGTAATCACCTTCTGTCCTTAGGGGATCATAACATATATGCCTGTTAAATAATAAGACTGATGGCTAAGAGCCATACAGAAAGACACAAACAAAAATAAAAACCTGGCTCATTATTTGACATCACTGCATTTTTGGGGCTGAGTGTGCTCTCCATTTGTGTCTAAACATGTTTATTCCAACCTTATTTTTATGGCCTATATCAAGATAGTATTCCCACTGGTTTAGCTCCTGTCGTGCCCTCCCTCCCCTCAACAGCTTCCTCCTTTCAGTGATCTTGTTTTGTTACTTCTTTTATTATTTTGATGTTGACACCAGTTATTTTGCCATCTCTCTTGCCCAAAGAATTGTTTCTTTGTTTTTTATTTTCAATTCCATCAACCTATTCTAATTTATAAAAACAAACAAACATCTTGCACTTATCTCCTTAGTGGTTTTTGATTTCAAGATTTTTATTTTCTCTAGTTCATCACACAGAAGGGTGTCCTTAATTTGTAAACTGGATCACCTAAGTTTCCTACTCAATAACTTTGCCTATTAAAAAAAAAAAAACTAAACTCTATGCTGCCATTCTAGATTTCTTATATTCTGCTTGATATACATAGTCCCACATTTCCTAAAGCATAGCCTTTAAGAAATCGTTTATATAGTAAGGGTCATTAATGGCTTGTGGTCAAGCAAATTTGTAAAATGATGAGGTTAAGGAAAGTTAACATCTTAATTATTTAAGGCTCCAGATATTTTAATATGCTAATGAGAAAGCAATTCTCTAGGAGGGTTATGCTATACTGTGTTTCTAGACCAGTGGTCTAAAGAAAATGATTTTTAAAAAGGCAAAATGACTTCATCTTCTGCCATTTCCCACAAGAACCAGACCCTTCAAATGCACCTCTTTGGCACACTCTGACACACTATCATGTCTGAATTTTTGCTAGGCTGTTCCATCATTCTGATGTCTTTTTTCTTTAACATAATTTTGATTAGGAACCAGGAGATGAAGTTTGTGAAATGCCATAGACTCAGTCAGGCTATCTCCCCTCTTTATATTGCTGGGTTTGGTAACTTTGAGAAGCATTTTGCAAATTGTCAGCCAACAATAACATGAACTTGATTCTTTATTGACCATTTTATTGATAGTCTATGAGTGTTGCCTCTTGATTCTATTACATTTAGCACTCTTTGAACTGGTTCATTGGTTAAATCTTGTCTCCCTTAGAAGACTATGCATATTTCAAAAACAGCTTTGTAATTTATTAATGTTCTTTACAGTACTCAGCAGAATGTAATGTGTTATGTATAATGTGGGGTTTGCTGAATTGAAAAGTAGCCAGGAAGGAGAGTCTGGGAAGATTCAGGGGACAGGAATGGAGCACAAAATCTCAGAAGTTAAGAATGAGAGGAAATGAATGCAAAGTCTAACTAAGCAGAAAAAGAGAACTGAAACAGAATGATGTGGCCGAAGTTTGCAATGGATCACATCAATGTCTTTTTTTTTTTCTTTTTGAGACGGAGTTTTGCTCTGTTGCCCAGGCTAGAGTGTAGTGGCACGATCTCGGCTCACTGCAATCTCCGTCTCCTGGGTTCATGCCGTTCTCCTGCCTCAGCCTCCCGAGTAGCTGGGACAATAGGCGCCCGTCACCAAGCTCGGCTAATTGTTTGTACTTTTAGTAGAGATGGGGTTTCACCATGTTAGCCAGGATGGTCTCAATCTCCTGACCTCGTGATCTGCCTGCCTTGGCCTCTCTAAGTGCTGGGATTACAGGTGTGAGCCACCGTCAATGTCTTTTTAGTGATGCTACTTGTCCAACTTCACTTTGCATTGCATTGCATTGTGAAATCTTTCACTGTTACACATATTTACTAATTGTAGTCCTTGAAAGATAGGCTTCTCTCTATCATAGCCCAAAATACTTCAAGCCAGCAGAACCTCCTAAAGTTCCAAAGCTTATCACACCTGAATTTCTCTCAGACTGAGAGACTCTGACTCTGTATGTCCACACAAATACACAGTTTGTGTTTTTAATATATCATAAAAAGATACAATCTCTCTCCATTTATAGGAGTGAACTATTGTGCCTGGGGATGTGTAGGGAGTAAAGGGAAACTACTAAGATGAAATAAAGGAGTTTTAAACTGAGAAGCTGTATGTGAAAGAAAAAGGCTAACACATACTTGACCAAATGTATTTTTTTTGAAGATGGAAACTAGAAATTATTGCAGCTTCAATGTGTTATCCCCATAATAGCTCAGCTGATAGCACCAGCGTCTATGTGATAAGAGCTTCAAAGAAAGGTGAAGCAAATGTCACTTAGAATGACTCGTAAGTGAGGAGTCCTGCAAAACTGACAGTTCTAAAAACAGTGAAGGGTCAATTTTGTGTACTTTAGCTCACTTGATTCAAGAGGCTAACTCTCCACTAAGGAGACTGATACATAACCTTCAAGTTTCCTTTAAGTAAAAAACAAACACTGTTTAATTTGCGGACCAAGGTAGACTCTAGCTGGAATAAACGCACATGAACTAAATAAACTGATAAGAATGGGATGATATTAGGAATAGCGTATTTGACAGAAAACTCGAAATTACCCAGTTTCTATCTTCTTTTTATCACTCATTCCATACATACATTTAAATTCTTCCACTGGGTACAATCTGCAGTGGAAGAGAGAGAGAATGAATGTGAGTCAGGGACTGGAGGCCAGCGACAGCTCCTGGCGGCAGTGGGACATTCTGCCAAACTATCAGTTCTGTTCACAAAGAAAGTTTTTAATGAGCTGGGCTAAACCATTGGCAGAACTCCTTTTGCCTAAGCTGTACATGGTTTAATTCATCAAAAGTGAGTTGAAAGGCCATTCATGCCTGAGGCCTCACCTAAATATTGAACTCCACCACTCTCAGAATATGTTTTTCAATACAGCTCTACATATGTTCCTCCTAGTAAGGGACAGTCTACATCCAGGGACTATGACCACATCAGTACCACTGACCTCAATCAATAGATGGGAGAACTCCAGACAGTGCTGTAAAGCCTTTGCTCCAGAGCCCTCCTTGTGCATGAAATGAGGAGGGGAGCAGGGAGAAAGGGCACCACTGATCTCCTTTCCTATGGGGGACAGCAGTACATAAACATGAAGTGTGATTTTATTGAAACTGTTCTTAAAATAATCAAGTTATTTTCTTATACAATTATTGTAAACAATTGAAGCAAATTATAACCACCAATTTAAGCTGTTGATTTAAAGACTTTTTACCATATTCTTCTGTCCACATAAAATAGCCCTGTATATGAAGCTCCGAGGAAGCTGATCGTTTTTTACTATATACAAAATATTTCTTTTCTAAAGGGAAAGAGAGAGAAGTAAAAGGAGTGGAAAAATACCTGGGAGAATGAAATTTAATTAGTAACTTAAATGTTATGCTGTTTAGGATAAAATGGAATCTTTGAATAAGTGTCAGACTATAAAATTGAGCCCCTTAGGTGTTTGGCTGGTTCTAATTCACACAGATGGGTACCAAGGCATCTGGGTGTCATCCAATATGAGCCCAAGGCCCTCAACAATACTATGACCTCAACAGTATTGTAACTCTCTTGAAGAAGAGGGTGAACTTGCACTGTTGCTTGCTTGTGCCTCGCATTTCTCCTCAAAGAGAACTAAACCTGTTAAAGTATTTAAACTGGCCCGATATTTGTCCTCTGGGCCCTTTATGGCACCTAGCAGCGTCTAGGGCTCAAGTTTATTCGGGACTCAAAGAACTTTCTATGGAGGCTCGCTTTAGTTCTTAAATGAAATTTTGCTACTTCAACCTAAACAGAAATTGCCCCTCCTATCTCTGAACCTTAGAGAAGTAGGCAGGACTTTCAGGTTGTTTCATAGATATAATAATGATAACAGCTAACATTTAAGGTTGACCTACTATGTGCCAAACTCTTCAAATACGGCAAATCATTTAAACCTTACAACAATACCTTATAGTAATTACCATGATAATTGTTAGTACCAGTTGTATAAAATAGTTAAAGAACTTGCAAAAGTCATAAAGTTTACACTGGTAGGTGGGGGAAGAGAAGGGATTGAACCCACCGTGTGTGCTTAGCTCTTAAGCACAATGACCTCATAGATGGGGTAAACCATGAAAATCAGTGCATCAATCATTTCTTTTGGACACTGCTCAGAAGAAGGCTGTGGGGGTACAAGATAGTAAAGGCCTTAACCTCTGCTTCATAACTATACATATGAAGAAGCAATGCATGAACTAGTTTTACTAGAGCAGAGTATTTTCTTGGAAGAGTGATGGGAAATAAATTTCAAGGAGTAGGTAGAGGTCATGATCAAAACCTATTTATGTCATTTAAGTTATGTTTGAGCCTATCTTGTATACCAGGAGGAGCCATTAAACAAAGTTTCAATAGAGTGGTAAGTGCAATTTGGTGGAATGGGAGGATAAATGTTTGTTGTGTAGATTAGAGAGGAAAAACTTAAGTTGAGAAGGACAAGTTTGGAGGTTGTCAATGTAAGTCAGGAATAAGTGGTAAAAGTCTGCTTTACTGTTGTTAAATGTTGCTAGAAAAGAAAAAGAGATGACAGTTGGATGAGCTTTAATGAAGGAAATTATTATTTTTCACAAGTCAATGACCCACATAAGTTATGCCTGATTTCCATGCCAGTTAAAGTTCATGTGATTAATGGAGTCATTTGTAACTTAACTTCTGAAATACAGTTGTGAAAATGCAGAGGAGTTCCCAGTCTCCTCTCCCTTTGATAATCTTTCCAAGAATCTTTTTCACAGATCTGCGGTTGAATCATTCTAGAAGTGTTGAACCAAGTATAATGAAAGAGGTCATGTTGTGTAAGTCACTAAAAACATCATCTTTATTCCTTTCTCCAGGTGTCTATTTTTTTTTTTTTTATTTACCAGGGGAAAAACAATGTGGAGGATAACTTCATTTATGCTAATAGTATATTAAATCACACTGATTCACACTTTGAGTGGGCATCTTTCCCAACTGATCAGTCAGAGCTAGTTCATGTCTGTGTTCAGTAAACCTCTATAAACACTGATCTCATTTAACAACCGTCCATTCCTTTCCAGCCTGGGAGCTACTGTCTCTATGCTGCTATTTCTTTCCTACCAGCCCAGGTGTTGGATGTCTGTCAAAATTCATCTTCTGCACCCTCTTTCAGCTGTTGCTGCTGCTATTTTTGTGTTCCACAGCATCCAGAAGAGTCAACTCTTCAGTATGAACCAATGCTGATTACTGTAGTCATTGACATAAAAGTCATCTGGCCTCTGCCAGGATCACTAATATAAACATGTCCATTACTAGCTCTGCTTCTTCCTCTTCCTTGGACTCCCTCTTCCTTGGACATAAAGCCAAACACTTTTATAGGGCTTCTAGCTCTTTTCCTTCTGTTGGCATGGTAGGTGGGCATTGATCCTAAGGATCACTTTAAATATATTAAGCAGTCCCTGTTCCTTTCACAACAAACCACCTACTATGTAACATGAATCATAAGGCTACTCATGATCTGGCTACTACTCAATTTGCCAGTGTCATACAGTTATATAATGAGTACTTGTAATTTTGATAAACCCCCATTGTCTTGCTCACCTATGGAATTTAGCATGTGATGTTTCTCTCCACCAAGTATTTTTTTTCCTTCCCTCTCTTTTACCTTAAATATTATGGTTCATTATGTCTTAATGTATATATTGCTTCTATTGGGAAAGTGTCCCTGACCACCAAGACTTTAAGTCCTATTCTCCTTCTGTACTTTGGTAGCAATCTATATTTATAAGCAATACAGAGCTTTAAAACATGGCATCAAGCGTTTCATAGTTCTTACATCTAAACATTGCCATTCACTAGCTATGTAAATTTAGAAAGTTAGTCAATCTCTCTCACATGTGTCTTCTATAAAACTGGAAAAATAATCTCTAAATTACAATTTTACAGGATCAAATGTTAAATGGAACACATATAAAAACTAATCCCAGTTCCTGGAGCTGTGAGTTTTTGTGTAGTATTCTGTCACTATCTTTTTAATGAACATAGGCAACCCTAGTGTTATCTGGTAATAAATCTCAGCTCATGATAGCACAGCCTCTCTGCTGAGTCATAGCTACTAGGTGCTAAAGCTTTTGATAGACATTTCACCAGGACATGCAAACTGAGCAGTCTCTGTGTTTAAACATCTCTGACTGTCCAGGTCCTCGCCTCCAAAGCAGAAAAATCTGTCAGCACAGCCCGGTTACATTTAGAGAACTAAGTGCCATAAGTTTGCAGGGTGGCAGGAAAGCATTTGTTTATGCCTCTCTACCAACTGCTTAATTTCACATGCATATAACTTTGTGTTTTTTAATAATAGGACCTCTCACCATTCTCTTCTATAATGCAGAGGGCACATCAGTCAATTATACAAAACATATAGATACGACTTCCAAGGCCTTTTTGCCTCCAGGAAGACAGAAATTCCTGAGGAGTCCTGATAGCCTCTAATTTGTATGTGGATGCCTACAGAATTTCACCTGGCTTTTAGACTTTTTGTCCAAAGAAAGAATCAATGAGAGACTAATTTCCAAAATTGTAATTCCAGTGGAAAGTGGGCTAAAATAATGCACGATCTTTCAACAGAGAGCTATTTCTTTTACCTTATTCTGATGTCATTAGATGGAGAGGTTTTCTGCATTCTGCAGGTCAGATAAAATTATTTGATATTGATAATGTATTTGCTTTTTCTGAGAAAGTAGCAAATTATTCTCTCTTGAAGCTGATGGGAGGCTTTTTAAAAGCAAGTTTGAGTGGAGTGTGGTGGCACATGCCTGTAACTCAAACACTTTGGGAGGCCAAGGTGGAAGGATCACTGTGTTCTGAGACATGGCTTAGTTGCCTGGGCAGTGTATACCATTAGCACTAAACTTTAGGGACCGGTTATACTAGGCCACAATCCATGTATTCCTTGACAAAACAATAGTAATAGCAAGAACAAACCTCAGCTGGCAATAATTATCTTAAAGAATACCAAGCAATTACTATACACACACACACACACACACGAGTGATAAAGACGCAAAATGGTTTTGGTTTGACATCTTTACTGATGTCAGAAAGAATAAAATGAAATGAAAGAGGTACATTAAACATAAGGAATGATTCATCTATGTACATTGGTTGATGGACACTGGGGCAGATCTAAAGGCAGCCTGTGACGTCTTGCAATGACCTGCATCCTGTCTAAGGTTAGAGATGTAAATTAGATGGTCATTTCATGTCCTTTTAGATTCAAGGAGTTACTAGGAAAAATCATTCACCACTCCCAATAATTATTTAAAACACAGAGATAGTTGGACCCTGGCATGCTGTCTGCCTCAAATTAGACTTTTAAAATATGAAATGACCTATGTTACTGCCCACCACCTACTAACCTGCCATGGACACTAGGATGGTTTTATAATAAGAACAGCAATTAATTAAAAGTGGAAGCAAAAGATAAGAAATTAATGTTTTCCCTAGAGAAAACTTAAGGCCTGCCTTAAGCTAAATTGCAAGATTCTCTCTGTAACATCGTCTTATCTTTTCCTGACATTATTTCTTTCTTCTCCCTCTGTCTCTTCCTAGCATCCAACAGGCTCTATGCCCAATAAGTGCTGTGCTAGGACATTGATTCCAGATACAGTCTCTGAAAAGCATGATATCTTTCCTGGTTTCATTTTCCATGTAGAAACAAAACAAAACAAAAGTGTCTTCTTGGGCTTATTCTCTAAAAATGTTGTTTTCAAATAATCTATCCAATAACACATATTAAGTAATGATGGTTCACATAAATGTTCACTGAGCTTAGCTAGATTAACTGGTAGCAATATCCTTGGAGATCCACATACATATTCGTGTTTGAGAAACTTGGCCCTTTCCCAAAGGAATGGCTTCTGTAGTGGGGCTGAGTGTAGCAGGCCCCAGTGGAGACCTAATTATAGTATCTACTAATTATTCAGACTAGCAACTCCAAATTAAACTCAGACTCTCCATTACCAAAGTCTGAGAGAATTACCAGTACATATATTCACCCATTTTTCTACTGGGTTTTTTATTTGTTTTTGTTGATTTATGAATGTGTTTTCTATACTAAACCCTTGTCTGATACAGATGTTTCGCATATCTTCTTGTCTGACCCTTATTTCTGAACATTATTTTGTTCTTTAAAATAGTTTTAGATTTAGCCTAATTTATCAATATTTTATTATTTTTGCTTTTAATGTCATGTTTAAAAACTACTTCTTTACATTCAGGTCATTAAAATGTTTTGTGTTGTCTACTACAGTTATTTCTTCTATTTGGAGAAGTATTGAAACTCTAATGTTTAACGTATAAAAGAAAGCTTCAAATGATAACTGTAGAATAACATTTCTAAAACAATGTAATGCCACAGACATGCTACTTACATCCAGTAAAAATATTAAAATATACCCAGGGAGGTACATATTGAACATCATGTACATATTGTGATTCTTTCTTAAGCAATAAAGAGTCAAACAGGCCTAAGTACTGGCACAAAGAGAAATCCCACAGCATTTAATTTCTTTTAGGAAAATCGTTTAAAGAAACAAGACAGTATATTAACATTTACTAATTCCACTTAGTGGGTACATAGATGTTTATTATATTCTATATTTTCCTATATTAAAATTCCTACTAAAAATGGTGGAATAAAATATTTAAGATCTCTTCCTTATTTAAGCCTTAGTTCCTCTGTAATTATGCCTATAGTATGATGAACAATTTACCCAGAGTAGCATATACAATAGTAAAACCCATAACAATAGCAATAGCAGCAGCAACTATGACAAGTTATTTAGCACAGGCTATTTAACAGGTCTTATGTAAACCAAAGATTTGCATGTATCATGTCATTTATCCATGATAAATGCTATTATTATAAATAAAATTTTATAGATAATAATTATAGAAAGAGACAAGTCAAAGAGTTAAGTGTCACAAAACTATTAAGTGATTCTGCAAGAACTAGAAAATTGGATCAAATGGGCTTGCCTTAAAAGTTGGTATTGTTGTCAGAAATTTTAAAGATGTCATCTAAAGATGTTAAACCCTAATCCTGAGAACCTGTTCATATGATGAAATATCACCCTGTGATTACTTTGTGTTATATGGTACATTTGACCTTAATATGGTAAGAGCAGCTGGATGGGCCCTGATCTAATCCCATGAATCTCTATAAAAGCAGAATGTTTTCCCCAGCTGGTGGCAGAGAAGATTATAAAAATGAGAAGGACTTAGTGCTTTGTTGCTGGATTGAAGATGGAGGGGACCGAGTGAGAAAGAATGAGGGAGATGGCCTCTAGAAGCAGAAAATTAACCTCCAGAAGACAGTCAGCAAGGACCAACAACCTGAGACCTAAAGCTAGAAGGAAATGGATCATGCCAACCACTTGAATGATCTTGGAAATAGATTCTTTCCCTCAGGTCTTAAGATAAGAGCCCAGTCTGGCTGTCCCATGCTTTGGGCCTTGTGAAAGCGTGAATAGAGAGAAAATGCAGTCAAGTCCACCTGGACTTCTGACCTACATAACTGTGATGCATTAAATGGGTATTGTTTTGAGCTACTAAGTTTGTGGTAACTTGTTATATCAACAATAGAAAAGAGAGTCTGACTTATCTGTAACCACTATGCAACACTATCCCTTTATGTAACTTTCCAAGAGGCTGTCCCTTCAACTAAACTTCAGTTGAACTCTAAAAGTCATACCTACCATCATCACTAATAAAAATCCTGCCATCTATCACAAAACCACTACAATTAAGACTAATACTACTATAAAAACACTAATTAATTATTGCATACATATACACAGACATACATATGTATGATTATCCTGTGCCAGGAACAAATCAATCTCCATTTACAAAGATTCTGATTTAACAGGCTTGAATAGAAGTGGGAACCTATATGTTTACACAGTTCCTAAGATAACACTTACATTATCAAGATTAAAAAAAAAAAAATCAGTTAGTTACTGTTATGGGTTGAAACGCATCCTCCAAAATTCATATGTTGAAGCCACATTTGGAGATAGGGCCTTTAAAGAGGCAATAAAATGTGGCCATTAATGTGGGTGGCAGTTCAGTCTGGTGTGTCCTTACAACAAGAGGAAATTTGAACACAGAGAGACATCAGAGCTATGCAGACACAGAGAAAAGACCATGTAGGGGACACAGTGAGAATGAGGCCATCTGTACATCAAGGAGAAAGGGCACAGAAGAAACCAAACCTGTCAACACCTTGATCTTAGACTTCCAAAACTGTGAGAACATAAATTTCTGTTGTTTAAGACTCTCAAGACTCTCATTTTGTTATGTTTTGTTAGGGAAGCCATAGCAAAACAGGTATCATTTATTAATTTTCTATTTATTATTTCATTTTATCATTTCTTTTATTGGTCTCCATTTTATAGTGGAGAGAATGGAAGGTTAGAAAAATTTAAGTAATTTCCTAGGGTCACACATGGAGGCTTAAGTATTGGAATTTAGATTCACACTTGATTTGCTTTTCTGTCAGAATCCAAGCAACATTATCTCTTTTTGGAATTCTTTGTCATAATCTAAATTTTCCATTGATAAAGCATTGATTATAATTTATATAGATAAATCAGGATTCCATGTATCAAACATACATAGGAAATTAGTTTTTATAAATCTTTTGAATAATTGTATATGTCATAGGACTTATTAAGTTATTAAATAACATCTTACATGCAGGTATGTTTCTATATTTTCTTTTTTAATCCAGGAGCAAAATTAAACAATTGTGAAATTTCCAAGATTAACATGCACAAAAAGGCAGCATTTTATGCAATAAGTAGAAGAAACATAATAAATTTCTATGAGTCATTTTAATTTGGAAATAGACATTAGTCATACCTCATATGATATTAACTAAAATAGGCAAATTAGAAACTCTAAAGTAATTAGAATGGCTTTTTCCTAAAATGGTCAGTTAGTGTCAAAAATAGGGGATTGAGTAATATAACTTGGAGAAAAAGGTAAGACAGCTGAACAAAAATCATGTCACTGAGATGAGATATGATTTTTAATTTTTAAAAATTAAAAATACAGATTTTAATTTAAAAAATGATTTGAAAGAAAGAATTTGAAAAACTACATGTCCACTATTCTATTTTGTTGTCATTATATTCTGGATTTTATTTTAAAAGTTTTCATTTTTCATACAACTATATTCAACTAATATTTATATTAAATTATAAATATAACGTTTATTTACATTAATGATAAGCTTTCTTATATTACAAGTAAAATACAAGAGTTATTTTTAATCAGCTTTTTAACACACTAGTTTTAGACAATCTTCCATCATTATCAGCTTATGTTCAAGGGCTGTGATTAGAATTCCTTTAAAACAAGTAGTGATAAATACAGGAAAACCAGAGATCAAAGGTGATCAACAAAACAAAAGTCACAAGGGGACAGGATCTTAGAAGCAAATTACTAATATGAAAATGCTTTCAGAGTTCATTAACAGGCAAGTTAAAAAACAAGGCAAAATGGACCTGATTTTACATAAAAAATAATAGCAATATTTCGTCTTTGCTAATGCACTTAAACAGCTTTTAGAAAAATATCCTGCTATTCACTTCAAGGAACAAATTCATATGTTATCAGCAACTATTGAATGTGAGGCATTATTATAAGGCCAATTTTTAAATAAAGTCTGTTTACATAAAAAAGTCACATTCATTGCATTTTTGTTGGCAAACATAGCTAAATTTTAATCTAGATTGTTTGTTTTTTTTTAAATATGATTAAGTACATGTAGTAACTAAAACAAACATTCTAGCTAAGGTCAAGTTGAGTCCATTGCTAGCTAATGCCTGTAAAGTGTCTATGCTTGCAAGCCGAAATTAGCATTCCAAAAATTAAAGGCGATAACATTTGAGCCAGCATTTACAGGTCACAGCAAATTTACCAGAAATAGGAAAAAGATACATTACAAAGAGTTTTCCTCAATTATAGGCTGCTATAAAATTGTATTATTTGGGGAAATTACCTATTTCCTTTCTTCTCATCATGCCTTCCATATGCCATTTCTGTAGAATCACTTTATTTAAAAGAACTATATTTTTAGTGAAATACCTTCAAGGCTTCATCACATAAAGTCCATTAGAAATAAATGAAGAAATTTCAGAGATTATTTAATCATGAAATACTGGAAATTTGGGGACTATATCATCAGAGTTTACTTAGAGAAACAGAGCACAGTGACCATTATGGAAATGAGTGATTTGTTACTGAAAGACTGAAAACCAGGGGTGGAGGAACAGAGAAGAAATTGCTAATCCATCTTCCAGAAAAATTGGTACGGGTGTTAGTTGGAGCTTGCAGGTAAATGTAAGTAACCTAGCATGTTGAGGCATCGAATTCAGACTGGCAAGAAGATGTGGCAAGAGATGAAGGAAGTGGTTGTCTCAGTTTAGGTACGAAGTCTTCGGGCTTATAGACAAGAGTATGGGCCTGAGTTCACTGTTGGGCAGCAGAGTCAATAGTTGGGAAGAAAAGCTGGGGCAGAGGCAAAGGAGAGTAAAGTTAAGCTGGAACGTGCCAGACTTCTTTGTATCTGTCCATCATTGTAGGTGACCAAAATGACTTCCTAAGAATAATGGATGGCATTTTACTTACTTCATTGTAGCTCCCAAGAACACAGTAAAGAGGATTTGGGAAAAAGGAGTTCATGGTCTTAAAGCTGACTTAGCACAATTTTACCAAGAAAATAAAGAGACAGTGGCTAGATTAGGTTTCTGAACAACATAGTCAGAGGAACTCCACAGTTTCCATAAATTGTCTTAACGGTATTTGTGAAACTATAAATTGTAGGTGAAATGCACACACACACACACATGCACACACACACACAACAAACTCTTAGGACATATCTCCCTGAAAATGTACATATATATATATATGTGCTTATTAGTGAATGTGCATTTGCTCCTAAGAGCATTCCAAAGCTCTTAGGAATGTGCACATGACCTAAGAGCTTTCTTAAAGTTATACGAGACATTTAAGGTGCAAAGAGAAGAGAAACCACTTTTTCTAAAACAATAATTTTCATAAATATAAAACCGTCATTTGTCTAATTTTGTATAACTGATGACAGAAACAGTTTTTTATTTAATACTTAATTTTTATTGTGTGCATATAATGAGAGAACTATGGTTTAAAAAAAAAGAATGCCATTTTTGCCTTCAAAAAGTAAGTATTATAAGTAAACTAGTAGGAACGCTTACATGTATATAGTTGCAATAATAAAAAATTATAAATATATTAATATAATCTGTGTGTATAATAAACATATATAAAGAGAAGTAATATTTCATGTTTTCCAATTGCCAGGAACTGTTCTAAGTAACTTTAAATGCATCATATTACTTACAGTTTAAGGAGATCCATGCTATCATTTCTCACATTTTGCAACTGATCATGCTGAGGCACAAAATATTTAAGATACTTGCCCAAAGTCACATCGTTAATAAGTGGCTGAATTTGAATTTCAACTCGATTCCCAGACTCTGTGCTTTTAATCAATCAATTATATTATAATACTTTTATTGATATGGGTACAGAATGTAATAAGAATATCAGAGAAAAATGTTCTAAATCTATCCATGGGATTCTGTCTGTTTCACAGAGGAGGAATTTGAGCTGAGACTTGAAGAATGAGTAAAGATTTGTTCCATTTTTACAACGACATTTGAAACAATGAGAAAAATGTGTGCAAAGGATGTAGTAAGAAAAAGTACATTGATAGATATATGTATATATATATATATATCTGCAAAAATTTCAAGGAGAAGAACGTTTAAGCCAGAAGATTAGAAGTTAAATAAGAATATTCCTTACTACCTATCCATCCATCACTTATTTAGGCTATCTAAAGAACTTTAAATTGTACAAATAGGTATTCCATCTATCATTTTATTTGGCATTTATACTAATGTAGCAAAATTGGACACTGATAAAAGTTTGGACTCTGGAGTCAAACACACATGGTTTGAATCCTGACTCTGTGATGTCATACACAAGAAACATTAGGCATATTTTGAAATAATACGTATTAACTCTTCAGTTTTTCTCAGAGATTTTTAGTATGTGACATTGAACAAATATATGAATGTCTTTAGAGCTCAGTTTTCTTATATGTAAAATGACAATTATAAAAACATAATTTCTTAAATAAAACGATGCTACTATCAAAATATATAGGATGGGAACATCATTGATTTGTGTTTTTTAATATGCTAGGTAGACGGAATAGCAAGTATAAGACCTTGAATTGGGAATTTGGGGTATTTTAGGAACAGAAATAAGGTACTAATATCAATAAGATACTAGTGAAGAAGAGGAAGAATTCTGTATAAGATGGAGACATAGGCAGTATCCTGAGCATACAGAGCATTGTAGACATAAATAGTGTTTGGGGATTTAGTATAGAGGTTTTGTTCTAAATATTGAAGGATTCTACCAATAGCAGACCACCCATCCTTTGTAAGTGGAAGTGGACTTTCTCCAAGTTGTATCACATGTTAGTTTATGCTGTAAATCAAATCTCAATCAATTTAAAATGTTGAAATTATAGAAAGTCTATTCTCCAACTATAATGAAAATAAATCACAAATCAATAACCAAAAGACAGTTGGGTGATTCCAAGATATGTGGAAATTAAAAACACAATCCTTAAAAGACTGTGAGTCAAATAAGAAATAAAAGGGAACATTAGAAAATATTTTGACCTCAACAAACTAGGCATTGAAAGATCATACCTCAAAATAATTAAGAATCATCTAGGACAAACCCATACCCAACATCATACTGAATACACAACGCTAAAACCATTTATCTTGAGAACTGGAGCAAGACAAGGAAGTCCACACTTACCTGTCCTATTTAACATAGTACTGGATGTCCTAGCCAAAACAATCAGGTAAGAGAAAGAAATAAAGGCATCTAACCAGGAAAGGAAGAAGTCAAATTACCTCTCTTCACTGATGATATTATTCTATACCTAAAAAACCCTAAAGACTGCCAAAAGATTCCTAGAACGGATAAATGACTTCAGTAAAGTTTGCAGGATAAAAAATCAACATACAGAAATCAGTAGCATTTCTATATATCAATATCATTCAAGTTGAAAGCCAAATAATATCACAATCCCATTTACAATAGCCACAAAATATAATGAAGTACCTAGAAATACATCTAACTAAGGAGGTGAATGATCTCTGCAAGGAAAACTACAAAACACTAGGGAAATAAAACAGAAATGACACAAATGAATGAAAAACATCCCATGCTCATGGATTGGAATAATTAATATAGTTAAAATAGCCATACTCTCCAAAGCAATCTACAGATTCAATGCTATTCCTATAAATACCAATATCATTTTGCAGAGACTAGAAAAAAAAACTCTTCTAAAATTTATATGTAACCAAATAGATCTTGAATAGGCAAAACAATCCTAAGAAAAACAACAAATCCAGAGTCAGCACATTACTTGACTTCAAACTATGCTATAAGGCTACAATAACCAAAATACCATGGTACTGGTTCCAAAAACAAATACATGGACCAGTGCAATGCAATACAGAACACAGAAAGAAAGCCACACACCTACAGCCATTTTATCTTCAACAAGGTCAACAAAAATAATAAATAAGGAAAAGATTCCATATTCAATGAATGGTGTTGGGATAACTGGCTAGCCATACGTAGAAGAATGAAACTGGACCACTGTCGTTTACTATATACAAAAATTAACTCAAGATGAAATAAAGATTTAAATGTAAGACCTTAAACTATAAAAGTGCTAGAAGAAAAGATAGGAAATACCATTTTAGACATTGACCATGGTAAATAATTTATGACTAAATCCCCAAAAACAATTGCAACAAAAACAAAAATTGACAAGTAGAACCTAATTAACTAAGTAAAGAGCTTATACACAGCAAAAGAAACTATTCACACAGTAAACAGAAAACTCACAGAAAGAGGGAAATATTTGCAAACTATACATCCAACAAAGGTCTCATATCCAAAATGTATAAGGAAGTTAAATAATTCAACAAAAAACAATCCCATTAAAAAGATATACAGACATAAACAGACATTTTCTCAAAAGATTTACAAGCAGTCAACAAGCATTTGAAAAAAAAAATGCTCAATACCAATAATCATTAGAAAAATGCAAATAAAAACCACAGTGAGATACCAACTTACATCACTCCCATGGCTACTAATAAACAGTCAGGAAAAAAATAAAGAAGATGCTGGCAGGGCTGCAGAGAAAAGGGAATGTTTATACACTGTTAGTGGAATGTAAATTAGTTCAGCCCCTGCAGAAAGCAGTTGAGGGATTTCTCAAACAACTTAAAACAGAGCTATCATTCAGCCTAGCAATCCCTCTACTGGGTACATACACAAAGGAAAATAAATTATTCTACCGAAAAGACCTATGCACTTGTATGTTTATCACGGCACTATTCACAATAGCAAAGACATGGAATCAACCTAGGGGCCCATAAACAGTACAACGGATAAAGAATGTGGCACATATACACCAAGGAACTCTATGCAGCCATAAAAAAATATAATGAAATTATGTCCTTTGCAGTGATATGAATGCAGTTGGAGGCTATCTTCCTATGCAAATTAATGTAAGAACAGGAAATTGAATATTGCATGTTCTCACATATAAGTGAGAGTTAATCATTTGGACATTAAGATGGGAACAATAAACACTATAGTAAACTATCTCTTATTGTTGCTAATAAATTAGTTTAGGATGGTTACAAGAAAGATTATCAATGTACAAAAACAGTTGTTTTTCTATATTCTACCAAGGAACTATATGAAGATAAAAATTTTAAATAGTAGCAGAAAGAATAAAATACTTAGGAACAAATCTACCAAAAGCAATGAAAACCTGTACACTGAAAACTATAAATATTGCAGAAAGAAATTGAAAGAAAATATAAATAAATGCATATGTTATGCATTCAAGCATTTGAGGCCCAAATATTTTAAAAATGGCAGTAACCTAAAAATTAACCTACAATTTCAAGATGGTCTCTAACAAAACTTCCCCTCCTTCTTTTGGCAGACATTGACAAGCAACATGATAACTGAAATGACACAGAATAGTCTGAACTTTTTTAAAAAGAAAAACAAAATTAGAGGACTCATTCTGCCTAATTTTAAAACTTACTACAAACCTACAATAACCAAGCTTCTGTGACACTGACATAAGGATAGACATATAGATTGATTAAAAGAATCAAGGCCAGAAATTAAGCCATACACCTATGGTTAATTATTTTTCAACAAATATACAAAGAGAGTTCAAGATGAAATAATAGTTTTTTCAACAAAAGATGCTGGGACAACTAGTTATCAACATGCAAAGGGGTGAATTTAGACTCCTATCTCACATAATACAAAAAAATTAAATCAAAATGGATAAAAGACTTAACTGTAAAAACTAAAAGTGTAAAACTTTTTGAAGAAAAATACAGAAATAAATATTCCTGACTTTAAATTTACCAACAAAAGAAAAAATAGATTAATTGGACTTTCTCAAAATCAAGAAACCCATTTTTCTTTTCAATAACACTGTTAAAAAGGTAAAAACATATTCAGACAATGAAAGAAAATATTTGCAAATCATATATTTGATACGTATCTAGCATCCAGAATATAAAAAGAATCCTTACAATTCAACAGTAAAAGATGAATAATTAAAAATAGGCTTAGGATTAAGATATTATTTCAATGTAGATAAACAAATGGCCAATAGTACATAAAAAGATGCTCAACACTATTCATTATTAGAAAACTACAAATCAAAACCACAACAAAATACTGCTTCCTATAATTCATAATGACTATAATAAAAATGGAAAATAGCAAGTGTTGGTGAAAATGTGGAAAAATTAAAATTCTTATACTTTGCTCATTGGAATGTAACATGGTACAGCCAACTGGAAAAACATTTTGACAAATTCACAAAAAGTTAAACGTAGAGTCACCATGTGATTGAACAATTCCATAGTCAGATATACAAAACATATATTTCCACAAAATATGTACACAAATGTCATTGCAACTTTATTCATGTTAGCCAAAAAGTGGAAACAAACCAAAGTCCATCAATTGATGAAGAGACCAACAAAATGGATATATTTCTACAATGGACTATGTCTTATTCATAAAAAGGAGTGACGTAGTGACACATGGTAAAACATGGATGTATCTCGAAAACTGTATGCTGACTGAAAGAAGCCAGACACAAAAAGGCACATATTGTGTGATTCCAATTATATGAAATGTCCAGCATAGGCAAATTCATAAAGACAAAAAGTAAATTAATAATTTCCAGAACCTGCAGGGAGGGGAAAATGGGAAATGACTGCCAGTAGTTATGTGTTTTGTTGTTGTTGTTGTTTTGTTTTTTCTTGAGATGATGAAAATATCCTGGAATCTGATAGTTGTAAGGGATGTGTAACTGTGAATATACTAATAACCTTTAAGTTATGTACTTTAAGAAGGTGAATGTTTTCACACTTGAAGTATATCTCAGCAAAAAACATCAATGAGAATGGTTAAAAGAGACATCTGTACTATGGGCTCCTCTAGCTTTAAACTGACTTGTCAACTCCATGTGTTTGTCCATGCCCCCCAACTTTCTAGGGAGCACCCACAGCAATTGCAGAATGGCCAGTGTCCTGCTACTGCTCTTGGTGGTCCTAATTAGGTCAACCTTCATAGACTCCAGGTTTCTCCCACGAACTTATAGGAAAAAGGTACTGTGAAAGTTTTAATTCACATAAGAAGTCACATAAGCAACAGTGATTCCAAGAGAACAATGGTCAGAAGCATATTGTATTTGAAGGGTGACGGATGATTACTTGGCATTTGCACGTTGAAGTACCGTCATGGCTACCAGGCACTCTTTCTCCCATCCTGGAGTTCAAGATCAAGAAGATACTGGGAAAGAAGGCCTTCCCAGGAAACCGACAGCGAACTAGTGGGAGATGTGGAGAACTGGCACATACCAGTGTGGGACAATCAACCCTCAGTAGCCCCAAGAGATATCAGGGGAATTGCTCAAGAGGAGAAGTTTTTGATGTAACTAGCACAAGCATCCACCAACCATAACTGAAGCTGGCTGAAGGGCTAGAACAAAGTCCTAAAATTCCCCAGACAAGTATTAACTCTTTAGTCGCTGGATTCTAGGAAGTTGGAAAAATAATTAAGTATACAACCAGAGAGGCTGGGACAGAAAGTGAAGGATAAATAAAGTCTTGCTTCAAGCAATGGGTTTTTTAAACTAGTCTAGAGGTAGTAAAATATTTTAACATTTAGGATGATCATACCTTTACCAACAGAATGATCATACCTTTGCATATTCACTGAATTATCAGTGCTAATTAAAATACAACCCGATATTGAATTCACCTCATTACGTCATGAGGTAATTGAAAGAATGAATCGAGAACATGTCTTAGGTTCCAGTTGGAGCAAGTAGTTGCTACTAACTAAGATAACGCTGACTAAAGAGAAACAAGATGAGAAGGGGTAGTGAAGACCTTTCTATGGGGCATGTGAAATTGAGCAGCTAATAATCATAAAATTACACATGTTACAAATGAGAATGATTATCAATCCTGAACTCCTTGGGAAAATTTGGATCTAGCAATATTGATTTGGGATGGCATTTGAAAATCTGGGACTCCATGAAATCATATAGGGAGAGTTTGTAGTTAGAGAAAAGGGGTCTAGGACCAAGCCCTAGAACACACCAGTATTCAAAAAAGAGGAGAAGAAGCCTGCAGAATTTGAAGCAGCACAGCCCAAAAGACCTCCCTTACTTCTAATATCACCTGAATGTTTAGGAGATTCCCCAAACCACCATTATACTTGATAATTCTCTAGAACTACTCATAGAACTTACTGAAAGTTGCCTCACATCAATATGTGACAATATGTATGAAGTTTCACCAACCACAGAAGCTCACCTGAGCCTCAGTATCCAAAATTTTTACTGAGGGGTTCCATGGTTGACTACAAATATGGGTGACCTTCACTTTCCAGCCTTTCTAGAGACAGAGAAGATACCTCTAGGGCTCAAAGCCTCCATTATAAATCACACTTTTAAACTATCCAGTGGCCAAGGCCGCCTGGTAAATAAGGACATTTTTATCAAGGCAGGATATTCCAAGGGCCTACAGACCACCTTAAGGTAATGTAGGGCAAAGGCCAGATATTTCTCTGTTAAGGTTAATTCTTTACTACACAGAGCAAATAAACAGTTTGAAGTGGTAAAGGAAGAAAGGAAAAAGAAAACATTATAACGGCAGGGGATTCCAACAGCTAAGACAGAATATTTCAAGAAAGAGTGAGTATTCAGTTATTTCAAATTCCAAGTTTCAATAAAGATAAGAACATCGATGTGGCCAATGACTAGAATGACTAAGAAAACAAGGAGAGCTTTTGGGAATTGAAAGAGGTTCCGACTAGGTAATTGCCCACTGTAGAGGTCATCAAGCATAGCAGTTATCATCAGTACATGGCCTGGGATTAAGTGCATAGTATATATAAAGGAAAGTGAGATAGGCTGACAGCTCTCAGGAATGGACCCCAGGTACTTTGAGCCAGGGAAAAGTATGAAGACAAATGGGTCATCTATGTCTTCTCAAAGATTGTCAGAACAAGATTCTACCAGAATTACTAATGTTCTTGCTAGGTCAAATAGCAAATCACTCTTAGAATAATGACTAAAACTTATTTCATAATTTGTAGAGTCTCTTAAAGATTGTGCTGCTAGATTTCTTTGGTAGAAAGAAAATTCATTTTAATATAAATATAGATCAAACTTGGCAAATTAAAGAGCAGACTCTGTAGTTAAGCACAGGACATATAAGGAAAAATATACCACTGCTTTATTCATTGTACATTTTTATTCTTTTGTTCATTCATTCATTCATTCATTCACTTATTATCAAGACAGAGTCTCACTCTGTCTCCCAGACTGGAGTGCAGTGGCAAGATCATGGCTCACCGTAATCTCAAACTCCAGGGCTCAAGTAATCCTCCCACCTCAATCTCCCGAAGTAGCTGGGACTACAGGCATGAGCCACAGCACCGGGCTAATTTTTGGATTTTTTGTAGAGATGGGATCTCACTATGTTGTCCAGGCTGGTCTCCAAGTCCTGGCCTCAAGCAATCCATTTGCTTTGGCCTCCCAAAGTGCTGGGATTTCAGGCATGAGCCACCACACCTGGTCTATTTTTAATTTTGTAAATCACAAAAATCCATTGGTGACTAGGAAGTCAATTAATGGTTTAAAAAACTACAGCCTGGTGGAAACACCAACATTTAATGTTTACTTGTAAGTCTGCATTTTATAGGCTAAATTACAGGTGAATTCCAACTAGATATATATCCTCTCTCACATTTGAAAGTAATTGGCAGCACTGTTCAAAGTCTTAGCAATGAATCCAAAGGAGAAAGTTATTTTTCTTAACATGTACATAACATGTAAAAGAGTAAAATACCATTGGCTTTTCTACTGATGTGCTTCTTCTGCATATGGAAAATTTAATTCTCTTGTGTTGTATATCTGACTCTATATATGTGTGTATAGAATCAGATATTAAAAACATACTTTGCAGGTAATATAATATTCACAATTTATTGTGATACTGTTTAAATAACCAAATGCTCTCTTGTTAAGAGATGTCTAAATGACTGGAAATAATTGAGTTGACTTTTCTAAACCAGAATAGCTAAGCATACATTGATTATATTCATGCTCTGAAAATTCTGATTTGCTAGAATCCATTTACTGTAACAAATTGAAGAAACCTAGTTTTTAGGTCATATATTGCTCATGACAAATTTGTACGGGAAATTTATACATTTGCTCTGTCTAATACATTATGGACATTTTTGTGGACAGAAATGTCAATCATGGTACTTATGATAATAGAGTTAGTTGTATTTTTGTAGTTGTGTATATTCTGACAGTATTAAGATATCCTGAAAATAAATTCAGTAGCTTCAGCATTGGGCTAGATATACCTTTCAGCTGTCATAGAGACTCATAGAGAGAGGGAAAAGGGCAAAATATATTAATGTTTTCACCCTTTCTTTGGAGTCAAAATTGTCAATATTATTTTTACTTTATGTACAGAGTTTTCAAACATTAAATGTGAAAGTAAGTTAAAATTAATAGATTGTATGAAAATATTTTTATGTCATCCCTAGGACAAGTAAACAAAAGGCTGCTGATTGATGTAAAAATAATTCCCTTGTTCTGACTAATACACTCACGCGCCCATGCATTTCCTTCCAGTCACCACAGCTAGCTGACCTTAGGAAACTCAAGTAATGACAAACTAAAATTAGTAACCACATGTCCTTTGCCTAAAGCAAGCCACAGCTGAGGGATGAAAAACTTAGAGACAGAGAGAAATTCACTGTAACTTGAAATTGTGCCTAGTACTTCAGTTGTATATTCATTGTAAGCATTAGGTTTTACTAATCTATAATCTTATCAACAAAATCATAAGGCTGAAATAAACATTGAGAGATCAAACAAAATCTATATACTTTTCTACAGGTGAGAGGTGAAGCCAGCTGGACTTCCTGGGTTGCGTGGGGGACTTGGAGAACTTCTCTGTCTAGCTAAAGGATTGTAAATGCACCAGTCCACACTGTGTGTCTAGCTAAAGGTTTGTAAACACACCAATCAACATTCTGTGTCTAGCTAATCAGGTAAGGACTCGGAGAACTTTTCTGTCTAGCTAAAGGGTTGTAAATGCACCAATCAGCACTCCGTGTCTAGCTAAAGGTTTGTAAACACACCAATCAGCACTGTAAAAACAGACCAATCAGCTTTCTGTAAAATAGAACAATCAGCAGGAAGTGGGTGGGGCCAAATAAGGGAATAAAAGCAGGCCACCTGAGCCAACAGTGGCAACCCCTTTGTGTCCACTTCCATGCTGTGGAAGCTTTGTTCTTTCGCTTTTTGTGATAAATCTTGCTGCTGCTCACTCTTTGGGTCTGCACTATCTTTATGAGCTGTCACACTCACCATGAAGGTCTGCAGCTTCACTGCTGAAGTCAGCGAGACCATGAACATCTGAAGGAACATACTCCGGACACACCATCTTTAAGAACTGTGACACTCACCATGAGGGTCTGCAGCTTCATTCTTGAAGTCAGTGAGACCGAGAACCCACCAGAAGGAACCAATTCTGGACACAGTGGAACAGTTTAGAAATATTACAGACAGTTATAAGGATAGGAAACTGCTGAATATTGCCTGAGCTCCTTAAATGCAAATTTTCTTCTGTGCAAAGCTATAAATGAGTCAGTAATCACTATAGAAAACTTCCAAGGCTCATGAAAAATATGAACCATGAGAGAAATGATTGTATTCCTGATAAATATTTTAGGCTTTGGCCCTATATAGCCAGCTAAATGGGAAGCTCCAAAGTGGATTTTCTCTGACTCAAACCAGAAAACAGAATACAACTAAAACCAGAAAACAGCCAGCTAAATAGGAAGTTCCAAAGTGGATTTTCTCTGACTCAAACCAGAAAACAGAATCCAACTAAAAGCCAAGTTTCAGGTCTATTACTGTTTCATTGGTTTGTTTTGTGAGCATCCACTTTTCTTTTAGTTTATCTTTTACAAAAAGCAATTTTAAAATTTAGCTTTTTAACAGGAAAACATGTTGGCCATATACCACTCAATTTGTTGTTTTATTTTGTTTTGTCCTTGCCTTACATTTTGTCATTTAAAACATAATTCACTTGTTTTGCTTTCATACCAGTTTCTAATGATATCATTAATAATAATAGGAGTATTAATAGAGATGGTATTTATCACCTTCACTTTGTGTGTCATGCTCTCTGCTAAAGTCTTTATATCATTGGCTTCCAACTTTGAACCTTAAAATCACCTGGGGAGCTTTGAAAAATCCCAAAGCCTGAGTTGCACTTCATACCAATGAAACAGAATGCACAGGGGATGGAAGCGAGACATGAATATTTTCTGGAAACTACTTTTTTATTCCACAGAAACCTTTGAAATAGCGTAATTATGGTGGCTGTCTGTGCATGCCTTGTCTGGTAAACTGGCATTGGTTCCAAGCTCCATTGTTTATGAGCTCTGTCACATTCAATACTACTTTATTTCACTGTACCTCTTTTTTTCATTTGTAAAATGAGAAAAATAATTAGTTGCTACCTTATAGTGTTGGTAGCAAATTTATTTAATGCAGATAAACTTCTAAAATGACCATAGTTATTACTCTATCCCCATTCAGTAAGTGAAAACAATAAATCACAGAAAGTTGAGCAACTTGCTAAAATGTGCACAAATAAAGGTTCCACAAAGCCTGAATGAATGCAGTCCAAGCATCTATAGCCTAGATAGCAATTATTTCTTCAAAAGGTATGGCTCTCGCTTCTTTGATCTGTTTAAAATAGTGTAATCCAAGAGGTTAGCTGAAGAATTGGGTTAAAACACCCAAAGGCATGTAGTTGTATAGACATGGCTTCAGTGCCTTCTACCAACTGACTGTGGAGCTACCTACTTGTTTCTTGCTTCTTGTAAAGACAACTCAACCACATAGATTTAAATTACAAACATTCAGGAATATAATTCCTTTTGTTAACCAGACTTTAATTCTGCTTATCCTCTGTGAATAACGGACGCTAACGCTAAAGTCTGTGGCATTCTTATGTTCACTGTGGCATATTAGTGTCTTTAGTATTCAAATAGGTAAGGAAAATTAGCTTCCTTGAATATAAGACTGCAAGGAAGGTATCGTTTATTTCTAAGAGTGCAGAATCACTGGAATAAATTTTTTAAAATTCTAATTGCTGGTCTTTACACTTTTTTTTTTTTTCATGTTTCAGGGACAGTGGCTGAAATTTCTGTGATAAAAGTCTAAGTCCTTTGACCTCATAAAAATTTGCAATATAATAGAAAAGTAGACAAATAAATAGAAGTAGGAGGTTTTAAAGTAAAATGGATCTGACATGGGATTTAATTCCATGTTTAATCCCATTTCCAGAATTTCCTAGCCATGTGACTTTGCACAAGATTCTTAATTTCTCAAAGAAGGTTTCATTTGGTCTACAATGGAGATAATAAAATCTAACCCAGATATTTGTTTGTCTTAGGGATTTAATAATATGGTAGAGTATAGTATTTTGCTTAGCTCAGCACTAGAACATAATAAGACCTCAAGAATTGTTTGCCTTATTTATTATGCCATATTTCAGCAAGACAAATTTGTAAATAGAGTAAATACTGAGGGTGCTAAGGAAGAACATAGGTGGAACCCTTAAAACAGATGGGAATTGAGGAAGGACAGCTTCATGAAGACATGGCAGTCATGGATCCAGAGGGTCTGATTTAAAAGAATTACATGATGCATATTTAAAGCCAGCTTGCTGAAGTATGACTTTAATTATGAATACATGTATGATTTCAACTTCTCTTTATTTTCCTAGTATTGAAAGTTGTTGTAAAATCATCTATAAAACTCTTGACCCACTGTGACCTCATATCTCCCTTTATAACCACAGGGAATGAAGAAACAAACAAAATGAAAACTATTATGAAACATATATATATGATACATATAAATCATACTTAAAGTTATTTGAGAAATTCCTCCTATGAGTTACACTTGGAGCCATTTTGTGCATCATATTTGACTTTTCCAAAGTTAAATTTCATATATATGAAAATTCTTCCAGTACAGACTCTCTAAATCAAAGTTATTTCACTTTACACCTAGAACTATAAACAAAATAACAGAACTTGCTTAAACTCTTTTAGGGCAGTTAAAGTGATGTACTTTAAAGAAAACCTCTCAGTAAAGTTTTATATTTCCTGCATAAAGGTCATAGCACTTTACTGTTTTACCCGTGAAGCCCATTATAATTTCATTTTTGTGCTTATTTATTTATAGCTATTTAAATTGTCAACTGTCATCCTGTAATTATCATTTCTCAAGTCATTTTTCTTGCATTCCCAGAGTTTTAGTTCTGTGAACTCTTGAAAATAATGTCTTCATACATGTATATAATATATAATCAAATTAATATAATTAGCATATTCATCATCACAAATATTTATTATTTCTTTGCAGTGAGAACATTCAAAATACTCTTCTAACTATTTTGTAATATACCATATATTATTTATAACTTTGATCATTGCAATTTTTACATATGTAAAATTATCATGTGTCAATCAAAAATAAACCAAAACAACAATAAAAAAGAAAACTTCTCAATCTGTAGCCCTTTTGAATTTTCACAACACACCTGTTCATCAGACTGGTTTTACAATTGAAATATTATTGTTCACATTAGCTCAATTTGAGACTTCTAGTAGTATGTAAATATAATGGTGGAGTTAAAAATGTCATTTAAAAAATTCTTTCAGTGAGAGGTGTCTATAGACAGGGCTCTAAAGTTATAAACTACCATGTCTATATTTTACAACTATTTTCTGACCTTTTTTTTTTCAATTTATTTAGAAGGTAGAAAATGCTGGATTATTTAAGAAGTCTGAGTCATTCTTATTCTGCATCATATAAACATTCGTATTAAGTAACACCAAGGAATTAATGAATGCCTTCCCCTCTACAAAGAGAATGGAAGTCCACTTTGGGGGATAACTATCATCATAAGTAATCCCTTTTCAGATGTTAGCTCAATTGATAGCTTCATATTCTATCATTTTCTGTCGTCTCTTAGAAAGTAAGAAATTATGTTCTTATAAAATCAAAAATTGACTTCGCTAGAGGAAAGCTTTTTTTTTCCTATGAGGGTACAGAAGCTGTTAATTTCTAGGATTAGTGAAATCCACATGAGGCTTTTGTCAGCAAAATTAGAACCAGGAACAGGACAGAGCTGCAATGAGAAACCTGGAAGCTACTGCTGTCATCTTTTGGCACTCAAAACACTATAAACAAGGAAAGAGAATTAAAGGCAAGTTCCAGGAGGACAGGCTGCTGTCTCTGTAGTTTATTATTCTAGTCCTGGAACATGAAACAGTGTCTAGCACATAGTAAGTGCACAACAAATATTTGCTAGAACAAGATAAATAATTCTACTTAATGCAAAATGATAAATATACTCTAATTTTACAAATAAAAAATGTCAGTTGTGATTTTTGATGGAATAAACACTAAATGTATACTTAGGAGTTCGACACTGTTTTTAATGACATGTTTTGCAATGTAGTCCATGCCTACTTCTCCTAATGCATCTTGTATGATTCTCCTCAGGCTCAATCGACTCTAGGCAAACTCATTTTCTTTCTGGTCTTGAAAAACCTAAACTCTTCCCCACCTCAAGTTCTTCACATGTAGTGTTCCCTCTACATTGAAAGCTTTTCTCCAACTCTTCACATGGCTGGCCCTTTCTCACCCTTTGTTCTTAACTCCAGTTTACTTCCTCAAAAACACCTTCCCCTGCTGAATATGTCAAGTGCCACCCAATGACCCCTGATTTCCAATACACCTATCATATCACCTTGACTGTTTGCTTTGTAATCTTTTTCACAATCTGACACGATATTGTTAAATTTATTTATTTAATAATTTTGTTTGTCATCCTTCATTTTAGAAGTTTGCCTCTCTGACAGCAAGAAATATTTATCTTATTTATCATGGTCTCTTCAGCACCAGAAACCCTATTATGCATCTCTATTAATTTAATGTTAATATTCATACTCATATTTATCTTTATATTTAATATACACCTTTAATTTTTAAACTACATTCAAATAATTCTTTTTCACTTTTCTCTTTAAGGTTTACATAGGAAAAGCTTAACTCAGTGAATCACTAATCACCTGGTGGTAATATACATAATGAGAGAAAAAAGTTTGCTTTGTGTAGGTGTGATCTTGTGACTCCGAGCTTCTAAGTACCACAGTCAGTGTTACACTGCTGTAAATGCCATCAACTGTTTGATTAGATTTCTAACTATTCAGTGCAAACATAAGAATAAAAAATTTTAAAAATGTGGGGAAATAATTAAGAAGTCTTCAAACACACGTATTTAGAATCCTATAGAAAAAGAAATCTGGGGTACATTTAATTATTAGGTAGCTTAGAGAAATTTCAAAGAAAAATAGTTTACAGCTTCCATTTGTTCTATTCATTAGGAGCTTAAATCAATATCTGTAGTGGCTTTTACACTGTTGAGCAGAATATCTGCTAATTCAGTATAAAATTACTAGATGAGGTAAAGTCAGCCATATTTCTTCACTATGATACAGGGATTAAGAATATTTTAGTCAGACACCAGATAATATATTGTCCCCCATTTGATTATAAAACAAACTTTGGTTTTAAAGACACAGTTTCCTCTTTCTTTTGGCTTAGTTCAACTATACCAGTATGTGTGGAATACACATCTATTGAGACACACACATCTATTGAGCCTTCTCATAGCCTACATTATCAGAGGTGGCTGAGGAGTAATCAGACTGAAAACAAAAATTTCTAAAGATACTTATAGAATGTAAAAAATGGGTATAATTAATAATAAACATTTAAAAAATGTATTTTTTTCTTTTTACAGAGTTATTTTATGTAAGTTATCTAAATTTATTTTTTTTTAAAAAAAAACTCTGTTCAGTAGAGTGGGTACTAGTACTACTTTATAAGTACTGAATTTAGAAGTATGATTTTTGAGACTTGAGAGATCTAATAGGTAAGTCTAAGACTTCTGGTCTACCTCTCTTATTGGTACTGCTGGCCTGAGTTAGTTAACCTGTTCATAGGTAGTAGAATATGTAGTTTTTTTTCTTTGTTTTGTTTTGTTTTGTTTTTATGAAATTTCACTCTCTGTCACCAGGTTTGAGTGTAGTGGTGCGATCTCGACTCACTGCAACCTCAGCCTCCCAGGTTCAAGCGATTCTCCTGCCTCAGCCTCCCAAGTAGCTGGGATTACAGGTGTCCACCACCATGCCCAGCTAATTTTTGTATTTTTAGTAGAGAGGGAGTTTCACCATGTTGGCCAGGATGGTCTCAATCTCTTGACCTCGTGATCTGCCTGCTTGGCCTCCCAAAGTGATGGGATTACAGGTATGAGACACCACGCCCTGCCAAATATTTAGCTTCTTGACACTACATCACAAGCAAAGTAAAATAAATAATTTCGTGTTGTGAAAGTATATGTGTGTGTTTATATACAATGTTTGCTGTATAGATGAGTTTATGTATATACACATATAGAGAGATGTATATGTAGTCTGCATCTATATCTATCCTCTATGGACATATATATGCACATATATATATAGTAAAACATCTATATATTTGTGAACACATTTTTTGAACCCGACTAAGACCATTTTTACTCAATAACTGTCCTGGTTTATATAAATAAAAATAATAAGGCCGGGCGCGGTGGCTCAAGCCTGTAATCCCAGCACTTTGGGAGGCCGAGACTGGCAGATCACGAGGTCAGGAAATCGAGACCATCCTGGCTAACACGGTGAAACCCCGTCTCTACTAAAAATACAAAAAACTAGCCGGGCGAGGTGGCGGGCGCCTGTAGTCCCAGCTATTTGGGAGGCTGAGGCAGGAGAATGGCCTAAACCCGGGAGGCGGAGCTTGCAGTGAGCTGAGATCCGGCCACCGCATTCCAGCCCGGGCGACAGAGCAAAACTCCGTCTCAAAAAATAATAATAATAATAATAATAATATGCCAACAAAATGTCAAGTTATTTATCAAACATAATAAAGCAAAGAAAAATAATACAATACACCTGCTGTGTCTTTTTAAGTTTTCTTTTTCTCTTGTGAAAAGGTAACTGAAGTTTCAGTGTGAATTAATGCGAAAATAATGTATTCAGGAATTGGCAGGGAGAATGTTGGCTGACCGAAGGGTACAGGTTATAAGGTCTTTCCCAATCTTTCTTTACTTATCAGAAAATGTCAGTGTTTCCCCTGTGGGAGGCCTACCAGAACACAGACACGTGTTCCCAGAGAATCTTATCCCTGGGTAGCAGTAACACTTTTTCTATTAAATTTTTTAAAGCAATACTCTAACAGCATGATTCCTTCCAAAAACACAGCCTTGCGGCTGGAAAAGGTGGAGCGTTTGCAACTGTTCGATACCTCAGATTTCCTATGTAGCCTGGTCTGCAAATAAAACTGCATTTTTTTTCCCTTGCTCTCAGGACCCTCAAATTTTAGCATACACCAAAATGACCTGGGAAACATATTAAAATTACAGATTCCTAGATCCCATACTTGACACTTTTTATCCTGCCAGTAACACCATGATACATGGATTATTATATCTCTTTTGATAAGAAAATTGATATTTGTAGAAATGTCCCAAAACAGTTTGTAAGCAGAAGATCCGGGGGGGAAGCAAACTGTGCTTTCAATTCACTGAATAATTGCTGTCAAAGAAAACTACAAATATAAATGAATTTTATTTAACTCAGATTTCATTTTAATCTGTTACTCTGAACCCTAACTCCTACTTTAATTTGTACGTCTCCCCATCTTGTTTACTTGGCAAGTGTTACTTTTATTTTATAAATTTCATTTATTTTTACTCCACAAAGACTGTTCCACCTATTGCTTCCAGACCCATTGAAATCCCCATCCTCCTTTTATTTAAGATTTACGCATATTGAGCACACAAATTGTAATCCCATGGGAGAACATACCAAGACAGTAAATGAATTAGCTGCTGATGCTAGAAGTTCACTGGGGAAGCTGTTTTGTATTCTGTAATTCTTTCAAAGCATTGAGTGTAATATCATATGTGTGTGAATGTGTTAGTTCCAATCTACAACCTAGGAGTGGTCAGTGCACATAATTGAGAATTCCTATTTCACTGGTTGTTATCTGCCTCCACACTCCAGAGGCATGCCTTGGAGATGTAGCTATGTTTTTCTTAGATCAGAAATGTATGGTTTATTAACTATTGCAGTTGATGTTGGAAATGTTTTTTCTTGATGAGATATTGGCATTCAAGCTATGAGGAATAGGTAAAATGAATATTGTAGAGAAAATTCAATTGTTCCTGAGTAAACAGGGCACCAGGAGACAGAAACTCCAATATCAGAGAGGCACTTGAAAGTTGATTCATAAAGAGTTCTGTGCCTGGCCATTAACCCAATTGATTCTTTTGTTCTGAAATCCTCTATATTGTTACTACAACTTATCTTTAGGACTTTGTTTATTTTCCTATGGTCAACTTTTCATAAAAGGTATTATTAAAGGCTTAAAACGACAAAGAGTTGAGACTTCTTTAAAATTACAAAGCAGATTACATGACTCTCTTTGTGCCTACTGAGTAACAATATTTTCTGTGTATATATCATGTGCATACATTATATGTATATAAACTTGCTTGATTGCAACCTTGAAATGAGGTGGTAGGCAGGAGATATAGAGCATTTACAGAGGTTACAGATATTTACTAAAATAAAATATAAACCCACAAAAGACTACTAATCATCATGTACAGCAAAATTGGCATGCATTACTTCATGAAATAATAGATGTGTTGGTTTAAAAAAATCAATTTTTAAATGCTCTTAATAGAAGATATGACCAGATAGCATCACACTGGACAAGAAAAGATATAATAAGCACATTTTCTAGTTTCTGTATTTAGTACTTTGATATCCTGGGGCCTTTCTGACCCTGAAAACACTGCCCCTTCCAGGGTTAGCTAAGTGCTAGATATAGCAAAAGACTTGCTTACAAGTGCACTTTTCATATGCAAACCAATCAATTCAGAGCCTATATCCCAAACCACTTTCTTTATCAGACTCATAGTATGCTTACACTGTGGCCCACTCTCCACCTGCCATAATCACCCCCAGGCAGAAATCAGACCACTAGGAACAGTTCCTGTGTCCCAGTGCCCATGGAAATTATTTTAACTAACCAATCCTAAACCTGCTTACCCTACCTTGCCCCTTCCTTCCCATAGAAAACACAATAAAGGCTCTAGCCCACTTTCCCCTCATTTGCTTCACCTCTTGACCAACTCTGGTACTTCTCCATGTGACCCTGCATGATGTGCTGTGCCTGTTTCTAGGAATCTATGAGTATGAAAACTTCTTCCTTCATGACAGTCGCTTCTGTGTCTGTGTGTCTTATCATATCTGACTAAGACAAATCTCAGGGAACACCACAAAAGAAGTCAGAATATTGCTGTTTCAAATAGCAAGGAGAAAACAAAGCAAGCTAGAAAAGAAAAGGGAATCTCAGTACCATAGGAAAGAATAGGCCCTATGTTGTGACAGTGTTGAAGGGGTTTTGGCTCCAACAGAGTCATCTGATGAGAAGGGGAGGCTGGTAGAATTGACTTGAAGATGAGTTTTCAAAGTTGAGACCACACAGTTTTAACTTAGATTTTTAATTGCAGTTGTCTTAATGATAGTTGGCAGGGGGCCAGGGTGGAGGTGTAATTTTAAGATCTAATTTATGGAATGTGCCTTTTTTCAAGCAACCCTCAACTTGCTTATTTTCTCATAGTCCTTTAATTCTCAGTAAAGTTCCATGAGTAGTAACTATTGAGATTTTCCATGATCCATAAAATTGAAGATTCAAGTCAAGTTTATCAAAATCTCTGCCCTCAGGGAATCATCATGATGCCTAGTTTAGAGGAGTAATGTCAATCATGTTTTTCTTCCTTTATTTCCTTTAGGAATGCACCTAGTATATAAAACAATGCCAACCTGTAAATTAACATAAGCTAAGCATGTAGAATACACAAGGTTAGAAAAATCTTAGTCATTTCCAATTAACTAAAAAAACATTCTTTTTAACTTTGTGTCAAAATACATTTTGAACCCCATTAATACACACTATCGAGTATTATGTACTAAATATAATTTAATATATATTAGAAAACTCTATAATTTAATTTGTATTGGAAACTGATCATAAAAATACCCAAAATTCATCAACTAAATATCAATACAATAGCTATAGATTTAAATGTTATAAATCTATACTATAAAGGAGATTAGTATAACATTTTAAGGAAAACAGAATGTACAAGAAGTTTTTTAAATATGCTGATAAGGCCAGGCCTTATCAAGTTCTTGAGCGGTGGCTCATGCCTGTAATCACAGCACTTTGGGAGGCTGAAGTGGGTGAATCACGAGGTCAACAAATCGAGACCATCCTGGCCAATATGGTGAAACCCTGTCTCTACTAAAAACACAAAAAAATTAGCTGGGCATGGTGGCATGCACCTGTAGTCTCAGCTACTCAGGAGGCTGAGGCAGGAGAATCACTTGAACCCAGGAGGTGGAAGTTGCAGTGAGCTGAGATCACACCACTCCACTCCAGCCTGGTGACAAAACAAGACCCCACCACAAAAAAAAAAAAAAAAAAAGGCTGATAAGGCCCATTTCCTTGACATTTGTCCTTATAAAAGAAATAACAGTTTCCTAAGAGCTTCTGTGGTCAAAATAATAACAGTAATTGACTATGCATTACTTGCTCTTTTATGAACAATATTAACTGCACTGAAACTATGTAAAGAAGAGAAGGTAACTTGGCATTTTCAAGTAAAGTGTTAACTGAATAGTACAAATTTGAAGAAGGCCCATTTCAATGTAAATTGCTTATAAAAAGTTTATATATTCAAATTAAGGCTTTTATTGATGTCCCCTAACAAGCTGTTAATTCACTCGTTGGCAAACATTTACTGAGTGCCTACTTTATGCTAAACATTAAGGAATAAAGACAAATGTGACAAGATTTCTGCCCTCCATATGTTCATAGCCTAGAGCAATGATAGATATGTAAATAAAAAGAGGTAAACTATTACATGACAAGTGTGATTAAAGAGTTATAGCTGGAATACAGGGCAAGTTGAAATAAATAAGTACCAATAATTGTCTAGGGGAAATGGAGAAGTTATATGAGCACCAAGTAGAAGAGAATTTGGCAAATGCGAAGGAAAGAGGATCAGATAGAGAAAAAGGAATGGGATGGTGAAGATACAGAGTGTAAAGAACAGTGTCTTGTGAGCACCGCCATTCATCCCATGGGCAGAAACACAAACATGACATTTTGCCTGTGTGATTGCTATGCCCATGAAATTCACGTGCTATGCAAACAACATAATGAATTCAGGCAAACAACCCCTCAAGTTTGACATCATTTAAAAAAAAAAAAAAACGGTCATTGGATCATGAAGAGAAAATCCTATTACATACATATGACAATTTGGTTAATGAATTTTAAAATTATGTATTAATGTATTTATATCCACTCCAAGGATGATGGCTTCTTAAATTTAGATATAAGCTTGTAAATAAGCCACGATATAATTAAAGGATCAAAAATGAAAGATAAAGGAAAATGACAACTTACTCTGTGTTGTCTCTAGACAACTGATGCATGGTGCAATCTACCCAGCATCTTCATTAGTGAGCTAAAAGAGGGTGTAAGTAAAACCACACTAATGATATTCACAGATGATAACAGATTGGAAACTCTCTTTCTGACACCACTGTTGACTGTGAAGTCACAACAGGGAGACAAAATAGCTTAGAAATACTGGTAGACAACTAAAGTGGGAGCAAACATTGAGATTCAGGCAAGAAAAGGAGCAATTGAACAATCTGGAGAGGAAGAATAAGATACATAGAAAATAGCAATACCAAGTTTTAGTAATACACAAAACAGGAAACCATTACAAAGTACTTAGAATTCTTTGCAATATATACAAACACTCATCAATATGTGTGTGTATATACATATATGTGTGTGTGTGTGTGTGTGTATGTGTGTGTGTGTATGCACCTCAGTCTGGAAAAGTACCTCAAAGAAGTTATGGCATTGTGGACACTGACAAATGGAAGGTGATCAAAAGAGGTAGCTGCATATGACATGAAGGATAAGAAATACAACATCTAATTCACTGAAGAATGTGGAGACTTGGGAAATAAAGAACTCATTTAACTGCTCTAAAATCAATATAACAAAATGAGAGATGAGCAGACACTTTTGGAGAAAGGTCTCATCAGAAGCATATTTTAAAGGAAAAGATGGTAAATATCTGTTTACATATTTAACCTGTACCTAGAAGATCTTCAGAGTACACAATGTTGAACAAAATGTTGGTTTGGTACTGTCTTCAAATAACATAAAAGCTAATTTGATGGATAATATTTTAGAAATATTAAATGTAAAGGGAAAATGAGATAGCAGAAGTGTAGACCAAAGGAGCAAAAGGTGGCATATGGGTGGGGACTAAGGAAATCCTACATGTCAAATGTGTTGACATGAGCACAAGGGTGTTGGAAGGATTTTACAGGCAGATTTGGAAACATGAAGGCCATTGCTACTATTAGAAGTGCTTGATTTTTAGTATTTGTTTTTTGATCCCGGGGTAACCTAAAGGAAGGCAAAGAAAGTCTGAATAAAATTGATATATTTCAGTCCTTGGGAACTCCAAACACCGTATAAGAAACATACATTACAATGCCTTAAGTTTCACATTTAACCAAATGTATACATCCACAGGAAATACTTTTCTTCAGTTAACAATTCATTATCTTTTCCCAGTTGTAATCTCTTTGCAAAATAGAATAATAATCCATATAGTTAAATCAGATAAACATCTTTTGCACTCAAACTTGGAATTCTTGAGTAAAAAAAATCTGTGTCTATCTCTTGAAATTATTTGAATTTTATGATCATCTGTTTAATGACACGAATGCAGGCTGTATTAGAGACCCAATGCTTAACTTCTTGTCCCATAACCAGAATCAAAAAATCTGAGATGAACATGCCAATCAAGAGAAAAATGAAGCCATCATGGGCAAACGTGGTGCCAGCTGCCACAGAGTTACTTTGAAGAAGGATAACAGTGCTGAATCGTGGGGCAGCTGGAAATCCACGTGCTTTTATCAGCCCCTGTTATTGTTGGGCAGCCCAGAATATGCCTTCAGGTCTATCTAGAGCCATCCTAGAAAGTATTTCAAGAAAACAAAACAAAACAAAACAAAATTCATCGATGTAAGTACCACACTGGGGAGAAAGAGTAACTCAGTTAATAGGTGTGATGGTTAAGTGTCAACTTGATGGGATAGAAGGATGCAAAGTGCTGTTCCTGGGTGCATCTGTGAGGATGTTGCCAAAGGAGATTAACATCTGAGTCAGTAAACTGAGAGAGGCAGACTCTCACCCTCAATCTGGGTGGACTCCATCTAATCAGCTGCCAGCATGGCTAGAATAAAGCAGGCCAAAGAACGTGGAAGGATTTGACTTGCTGAGTCTTCCGGTCTTCACCTTTCCCCCGTGTTAGATGCTTCCTGCCCTTGAACATGAGACTCCAAGTTCTTCAGCTTTTGGACTCTTAGACTTAAAACAGTGGTTTGCCAGCCCCAGACTGAAGGCTGCACTGTCGGGTTCCCTACTTTTGAGATTCTGAAACTCGTACTGGCTTCCCTTCTCCTCAGCTTGCAGAGGACCTATTGTGGTACTTCACCTTGTGATGGTGTGAGTTAATACACCTTAATAAATTTCCCTTCATGTATACATCTATCCTATTAGTTGTGTCCCTGCAGAGGACCCCGATTAATACAGTAGGCTATATAAAGTGGATTAGCAGGAAGATAAACGAAGGGAGATTGCAGCCATTTGGTAGGTGGCATTGAAAGTCAAAGTAAGAACTTCCTTATTTATTTATTTATTTTTGTTTTTTGAGAGGGAGTTTCGCTCTGTCGCCCTGGCTGGAGTGCAGTGGTGCGATCTCGGCTCACTGCAAGCTTCGCCTCCCGGGTTCACGTCCTTTTCCTGCCTCGGCCTCTCGGGTAGCTGGGACTACAGGCGCCCCCCCACCACGCCCAGCTAATTTTTTTGTATTTTTAGTAGAGACAGGGTTTCACCGTGTTAGCCAGGATGGTCTCCATCTCCTGACCTCGTGATCTGCCCGCCTTGGCCTCCCAAAGTGCTGGGATTACAGGCATGAGCCACCCTGCAAGAACTTAATTTTATGGGCCAGTGAAAGAATTAAACATGTCTGAGAAAAAAAGTTGTAGAAGCAGAAAAAGACATTAGAAAGTTTTATCTGGCAGGAGTGTGTGGGATGGATTTTTGAGAGAAAGGCAAGAGAAAAGATCAATTTAGCAATTGTGTTAAGTGGGCTGAAATTTCCCCAAGATTTAAGCCATGAAACACTAGTGAGGTGAGAGTCAGTCACTACTGCCATCTGGGTGGAACTAATCCAGGTTTTCCAGGGAAATGAATTATATGCAAATTGGGGAATCTTCTTCAATAAATATAACACAAAACCCTGAATGAAAAATTATGCAAGTAAAGGGGCACCGAAATTAAGCTTCTGCCTCGGATGGCAATATTGTATAATCAGAACCTTTGTAAGCTATATTTTTTTATAAATAGAAAGTTTTTTTAATGCTTGAGATTTGCTGCCCCAAATTCTTATCTTTTAGTCTCCCAGATACAGCCAGTTAAATAAACAGAAGGTAATGACTTTAAGTCACTGTTGTTCTTCCTTATCCAAGGAAAATATTTTCTGAGACTCCCAGTGGATGCCTGAAACTGCAGATAGTACAAATCTCTACATAAACTATGCTTTTTTATATACATATGTATAAATGACAAAGTTTAATTTATAAATTAGGCACAGTAAGAGACTAACAACAATAACCTAAAATAAAACAGTGATAGCAATATACTGTAATAGAAGTTTCATAAATGAGATATTGCTCTTTCTCTCTAAATATCTTATTATACTTTACTCACTGTTTTTCTTGTGATGAAGACAGGATGAAGTGGAATGGTGCGTCCTGTTTAGAACAAACAAAATTTAAAATGTATTAATTATTTCTTTATGGAATTTTCTATTTAATATTTTTGGACCACAATTGACTACAAGTAACTGAAACTGCAGAAAGTGAAACCATGAATAAGGGGAAAGACAATAATTTGATGAAAGCATTCACAGTTTACTCTCTTAAGAAGTTTTGATTGGAAATAAAGAACATCTGAATTCATTCGCCACCTGTATTAAGGTCTTATAATTTTTACAGACATTCTATTAAGTCCTTGTAATATTACTGTGAAAAAGAAATACAGAGAGAGTGTCCAGGATCTACTTAGCTCAACTTGGACACATTAAGTGAAGGGAGATTGATAATTTTTGAGGTAATTCTTAAATTATTGACTGTGTTCATTATGTAAAGATTATTTTGTATATTAATATCATTAATCTTTTCTATTGTGGAGCATCTTTTAAAACCCTTGTAAAATAAGGGTTTTAAAAGATCAGGTGCAAGTTGACAATGTGAGAATAGAAAAGCATATTGAGAATAAAGACAGACATTCAAGCTGGCAAATCTGATGCGGAGAATAACTCCTTTAAGGTCAAAGGTTATACAGTGTATGTGTCGAGTGCACAGAACCTGAAAAATGGGAAAGAAATATTTCATAGCTATAACACTTGCTGATTTTTGTACACAGAACAAAATAAAATCATTACCAGAACTAAAAAATAAATGTTACAAAAGAAGTCCCTCCTCCTGAAGAAAATACTTGGGATAATTTAGATAATCTATTTTTAAGATATTAAAGTGCATTTCTTTCTAATCAGGGGAATCATAAATATATTCCATGCTACTTGCAATAACTTTGTTTAGTTCCAATAATCCAATAAAGATACTGGTAATAGATCAAACATCAAAAGAGGTTAACCAGTGTTTCTCAACATTTGTTCGTATTTCCCTCCTAAGGAGATTTAAAAACATATTTTTCTTAATCACCCTCACTTCCAAATGAAATTTTAATTCCAAAGACATAGTTAATATCTTTTTAGGTACTGTTGCTCTTTGTGGAGAACACAAATTATTGTAATGCCTAGGAATTGTTTTCCTCCCTCATGACCAATTTTCTCCCATTAAGAGGAAAATTTAATTTTTAAATTAAAAAATTTAAAATTTTTAAAAAATTTTTATTTGTTAATTAAAAATAATACATATATTTTTAATTATTCATGCCCCTGTCATGGAGGCACCACGACTACGTGATTAACACCATATCATTCTTTTTAAGTCATTTATAGACTTATTGAAAAGAAATAATCTGTCCTTTTATATATAAATCACTGCCATCACATATATTGTCTCAAGAATGGAATCAGAAATATTTTCTTTTCTTTTTTTACTTTTACCCTGTGATAGTCTATAAAGTCATTTAAATCATGGATGCTGACATGCTCACAGTTGTATCTCTAGCACTTATCTCAGGGTCTGTCACTGATGGTGCCTACAAAAGGCTTGATGAATGCATGATTTACAGTGGACGAGTGAAAGCCCCTCTATGTTTCTCACATACCATTTCTAGAAAGGGCTTTATCACATCTGTAATGTGCTTACCACATCTGGATCTAGCTCCGTGAATAAATTTCTACTTAAAGTGAAATAAACATTTCTTACTTTACTTTTAAATCTAATCACTGTAGAAGTAAAATCTATTTTCTGAATCTCTATTCCTGGAGAAGTTGCAACTAAATATGGAATAGTGATGTTAATCAGAAAGAACTAAGGCTTAAAGCTCTCTGTTTCCAGTATGTTATTCGGCCTCCAGGAAATTGTATAATTTTTTTTCTGCTTCAATTTTCTCACCTCTAAAATGCATTTAGTAAAATACACGACCCATTATTTGAATTTCCTCTAGAGAAACTGCAGTAGAATTGATGGGAAATTGCTCCAATGTGTGAATGCAAGAAGAAGTCACCTGGGGTTATCTACAGTGGTTATCTGGAAAAGGAAGTGCTGTTGCAAAAGTTATAAGTCAAACCTAAGAAAGTATTGAAGATTAAAAACCGGGGGCGGAGCAAGATGGCCGAATAGGAACAGCTTCAGTCTCCATCTCCCAGCGCGAGCGACACAGAAGACCGGTGATTTCTGCATTTTCAACTGAGGTACTGGGGTTATCTCACTCGGGAGTGCCGAACAATCCGTGCAGGTCAACTGCTGCAGCCCAACCAGCGAGAGCTGAAGCAGGAGCTGGTACCATTCCTTCTGAAACTATTCCAATCAATAGAAAAAGAGGGAATCCTTCCTAACTCATTCTATGAGGCCAACATCATCCTGATACCAAAGCCTGGCAGAGACACAACAAAAAAAGAGAATTTTAGACCAATCTCCCTGATGAACATCGATGCAAAAATCCTCAATAAAATACTGGCAAACCGGATTCAGCAGCACATCAAAAAGCTTATCCACCATGATCAAGTGGGCTTCATCCCTGGGATGCAAGGCTGGTTCAACATTCGCAAATCAATCAACGTAATCCAGCATATCAACAGAACCAAAGACAAGAACCACATGATTATCTCAATAGATGCAGAAAAGGCTTTTGACAAAATTCAACAGCCCTTCATGCTAAAAACGCTCAACAAATTCGGTATTGATGGAACGTACCTCAAAATAATAAGAGCTATTTATGACAAACCCACAGCTAATATCATACTGAATGGGCAAAAACTGGAAAAGTTCCCTTTGAAAACTGGCACAAGACAGGGATGCCCTCTCTCACCACTCCTTTTCAACATAGTGTTGGAAGTTCTGGCTAGGGCAATCAGGCAAGAGAAAGAAATCAAGGGTATTCAGTTAGGAAAAGAAGAAGTCAAATTGTCCCTGTTTGCAGATGACATGATTGTGTATTTAGAAAACCCCATCGTCTCAGCCCAAAATCTTCTTAAGCTGATAAGCAACTTCAGCAAAGTCTCAGGATACAAAATTAATGTGCAAAAATCACAAGCATTCTTATACACCAGTAACAGACAAGCAGAGAGCCAAATCAGGAATGAACTTCCATTCACAATTGCTTCAAAGAGAATAAAATACCTAGGAATCCAACTTACAAGGGATGTAAACGACCTCTTCAAGGAGAACTACAAACCACTGCTCAGTGAAATCAAAGAGGACACAAACAAATGGAAGAACATACCATGCTCATGGATAGGAAGAATCAATATCGTGAAAATGGCTATACTGCCCAAGGTTATTTATAGATTCAATGCCATCCCCATCAAGCTACCAATGAGTTTCTTCACCGAATTGGAAAAAACTGCTTTAAAGTTCATATGGAACCAAAAACGAGCCCGCATTGCCAAGACAATCCTAAGTCAAAAGGACAAAGCTGGAGGCGTCACGCTACCTGACTTCAAACTATACTACAAGGCTACAGTAACCAAAACAGCATGCTACTGGTACCAAAACAGAGATATAGACCAATGGAACAGAACGGAGCCTTCAGAAATAATGCCACACATCTACAACCATCTGATCTTTGACAAACCTGACAAAAACAAGAAATGGGGAAAGGATTCCCTATTTAATAAATGGTGCTGGGAAAATTGGCTAGCCATAAGTAGAAAGCTGAAACTGGATCCTTTCCTTACTCCTTATACGAAGATTAATTCAAGATGGATTAGAGACTTAAATGTTAGACCTAATACCATAAAAACCCTAGAAGAAAATCTAGGTAGTACCATTCAGGACATAGGCATGGGCAAGGACTTCATGTCTAAAACACCAAAAGCAACGGCAGCAAAAGCCAAAATTGACAAATGGGATCTCATTAAACTAAAGAGCTTCTGCACAGCAAAAGAAACTACCATCAGAGTGAACAGGCAACCTACAGAATGGGAGAAAATTTTTGCAATCTACTCATCTGACAAAGGGCTAATTTCCAGAATCTACAAAGAACTCAAACAAATATACAAGAAAAAAACAAACAACCCCATCCAAAAGTGGGGAAAGGATATGAACAGACATTTCTCAAAAGAAGACATTCATACAGCCAACAGACACATGAAAAAATGCTCATCATCACTCGCCATCAGAGAAATGCAAATCAAAACCACAATGAGATACCATCTCACACCAGTTAGAATGGCAATCATTAAAAAATCAGGAAACAACAGGTGTTGGAGAGGATGTGGAGAAATAGGAACACTTTTACACTGTTGGTGGGATTGTAAACTAGTTCAACCATTATGGAAAACAGTAGGGCGATTCCTCAAGGATCTAGAACTAGATGTACCATATGACCCAGCCATCCCACTACTGGGTATATACCCAAAGGATTATAAATCATGCTACTACAAAGACACATGCACACGTATGTTTATTGCGGCACTATTCACAATAGCAAAGACTTGGAATCAACCCAAATGTCCATCAGTGACAGGCTGGATTAAGAAAATGTGGCACATATACACCATGGAATACTATGCAGCCATAAAAAAGGATGAGTTTGCGTCCTTTGTAGGGACATGGATGCAGCTGGAAACCATCATTCTTAGCAAACTATCACAAGAAGAGAAAACCAAACACCGCATGTTCTCACTCACTGGTGGGAACTGAACAATGAGATCACTTGGACTCGGGAAGGGGAACATCACACAATGGGGCCTATCATGGGGAGGGGGGAGGGGGGAGGGATTGCATTGGGGAGTTATACCTGATATAAATGATGAATTGATGGGTGCTGACGAGTTGATGGGTGCAGCACACCAACATGGCACATGTATACATATGTAACAAACATGCACGTTATGCACATGTACCCTAGAACTTAAAGTATAATTAAAAAAAAAATAAAAAAGAAAAAAAAGAAAAAAAAATAAGGTTAAAAACCAAAGAAGTAATTTTTTTTCCCAGTAACCTTTCCAGATACTTTTTTTTTTTTTTTTTTACCAGAAAGAAGTATCTGAGAGAGAGAGAGAGAGAGGAGACAGAGAGAGAGAGAGAGAGAGAAAGTGATCCAACATGTCAGAAACCAGGTAAAGTCCAGAAACAGAATGAAACAGAACAGGGAGTAAATGAACAGAGTCAGAATAAAGCAACAGCTGGAAGAATAGAAGGAAAGAAAACAAAAAAGGAAGGAAAGAAGAAGGGAAGAAGGAAAGGAGGAAGGGAGGGAAGAAGAGAGGGGAGGGAGGAAGGGAGGAGGGTGGAGAGAAGAAAGGAAGGAAGGAAGGAAGGAAGGGAGAAAGAGAAGAAGGGAGGGAGAAAGAGAGGGAGTGAAAAAGGGAGGGAGGAAGGGAAGGAAATTATTTCTATGAATAAAACGACATGCTCAAATCTCACTTTTATAGGCTGCCTGTCTTGTCACTTCCAGTGGACCTGCCTTGTTGCAGGTACAAAATAGGCAGATACTTCACCTAACAGCTAAAGACAAATGTAAATATTCCTTAAAATGTTAATCTTATATGAAGAATGTATTAATCAAATCATACATATTCTACGGTTTTCTTTTAATCCTTAAGTCTTTATGAGGTGGAAGTAATCAGCTGCTCTACTCAGATATGCTAGAAGTAATTTCTTGTTAGCTAGAGAGAGTCAGAAAGATAGAAAAATGATGAATTAATGAATACAATTTCTAGTAAAACCAGGCTTTTAGGAAGACTGTGGTTAAAAAAATATTGACTGGGAAACAATCAGAAAGCAAACTATTATATTATAGACAAAGAATAAAAAGCATCAAAGTTATCTAGTAGCAATATAAGATGTTAAGCTACTTGTCAGTAGCTGAACAGTTCAGTCAAGGCAGAGGTAAAGAGAAGGAAAACAAGTAGAGAATGTGGGCAGATTTATAAAAAAAAAAAAAAAACTTAATTATTTAAACCACAAAAATATGAGCAGCCAAGAATATTGTAGGAAATTAACCAGAGTCAAATATTCATTACACCTTCATGCTCTGATATGGAAGCCTGGCCTTACAGGTAATGGGAGAATGAGCAATGGCATTGTAATGGGCAGAGTCAAGAAAGAAAAAAAAAAAGTCAGTTAGGGAAACTTTAACCATATTTAAATGAACTAAATTTCAGTAAGAGATATACATGTGTGGTCCAGCTAGTTTGACCTTACAGGATGGTCCAGAGAAGTGTTCGTTAGAAATTGTGTTTCAGAAAATGATGTTATAATGAGGATGAGTGCCATTTCAGTATGAAATAGCTTCTAGTTTCTATTGACCTTTTGTGTTTTTCCCCTCCCTATTATAATCAAGCTAATGCAGACTTTAAATCATGTATTCACATATCCACATTATCTCTTCCACTCTTCTCATTTGGCAGAGATCTGGAAGGTATCGTGGACTGAAGAAATGTGGAAACTCGCTCACTAGATATGACCCTGGTCCTGAGGAATCTAGGAAGCAAATTCATTGCTTAGAGATGTTCCCAGCCCTTAACGTTACCCTAGTTGAGCTCATTCAGAAATGGACTAGATCAAGGAATCAGAGAAGAGACAAAAACATGTCTAAGGTATTCATTTAAGGTTATTCAGAGAAACAAGACTGCATTAGTTTGCTCCCATGCTGGCAGTAAAGACATACTCGAGACTGGGTAATTTACAAAGGAAAGAGGTTTAATGGCCTCATGGTTCCACATGGCTGGGGAAGCCTCACAATCATAGTGGAAGAGCAAGGGACATCTTTCATGGTAGCAGGCAAGAGAGAGCTTGTACAGGGGAACTCCTCTTTATAAAACCATCAGATCTCTTGACACTTATTCATGATCAGAACAGCACAGGAAATACCTTCCCCCATGACCCAATTACCTCCCACCAGACTCCTGTTATGATACATGGGAACTGTGGGAGCTTCATTCAAGATGAGATTTGAGTGGACACAGCCAAACCATATCAAAGACCAATAGATGGGGTGTGTGTGTGTGTGTGTGTGTGTGTGTGTGTGTGTGTGTCCAAAATTTGATAGGAAGGTGGAAAAACAGGAGACTCAGGGAAGAGCTGCAATTCAAGTCTGAAAGCAGTGTGCTGACAGAATTCCCTCTTGCTCACGGGAGGTCAGTATTTGTTCTACTTGGGCTTTCAAGTGATTGGATGAAGCCTACCCACATTAGTGAGGGCAATTGTCTCTAATCATGTTCATCAATTTAAATGTTAATCTCATCCATAAGTAGACCTTCACAGACACATCCAAAATAATAGTGGACCAAATATCTGGGCACCATAACCCAGCCAAGTTAACACAAAATTAATCATCACACTGCCTATAGGAACTAAGGATATTTTCAGTAGAACTAGATAGTAAGGGTAAAAATGCAACTTCCTCAAGGGCCATCAAGTGGAAAAAGTAGTTTATTTAAGGAGAAATACGACCAAGTCTCAAACTTTGTTAGATTCCAGAATTGCAATATGTATGTGTTGTAGAGTCACAGTTTGTTTTTATAAGCATATGTGGAGACATATATTGCTTATTTACCAATGGACTAATTGGGGTCTATTCAAAATTTTTGAAGTATTTTTCCAAGCAGTGTTTTTTAGAATAGTAACATCATTTCTTAAATTCTATAATCATGATAATTCAAATAAAATTTTGGCTACTATAAAATATGACAAATAAATTAAGTTCTATCCTTGTTAACCCTTTCCCAAGTAATTTCAGGGAAAATTATATTTTGTTTATCAGTAAACTACTTCTCAATTTTTCTGATATTCTGATATTCAATTTACTAGTTTGAATTTTTTAATATCTAACCATTGCATTTCTCTACAAAAAAAATCTGAGATACCACTAGCTGAAAGCTCTGTTTCTCTCTTTAGATTTCTCTAGGCATTTAGAAATATTTAGTGAATATTTATTTATTGAACACATCCTCCCTACAGTCACTTACATGATCAGAAGCCAACAAGTGAAGACTCTAACCCAGGTTTTCTGACTTTCAGTCTAGTATTCTTTTTACAAAGGATTATAGAATTATTTCATCTGACAGACATTATTGGACACTTAATATATTCCAGAACACCTGGAGTAGTTAATGAAGCTGCTATGGCCCTTACCCAAAAGGATATTTCATTCCAGCCTCTCGTAAGTAATTTTCAGACCACTGTAAATACAATGAATATGTATTATTTATGTTAAATATTTTAGCCATGATCTGTAGAACTCAAGATTTATTTCTAGATTTGGTCTGCATTTTTTACTTATATTCTTCAATTGCCTTATTTGTAATGTGGATGAAATATTTTACATTTCTTAATAATATCTTAGAACATTCCAAGTGCGCAGTACTATGTAATTCTTCTAACTGACAAGTGTAACTGTTTCTCTTGTAGAATCTATCTCTCTTGATGATGCTTGGATGTCTCAAACCTCATTATTATTTAGGATATGGTCAAAATTACAAAAAAATTATTCATTTATTTCTGCTTAATTTGTTTATCTTTTGCTTTGTTGGTTTTATTTTTTGAGATGGAGTCTCTCTCTGTTGCCCAGGTTGGAGTGCAATGGCACGGTCTTAGCTCACTGCAACCCTGGGTTCAAGCAATTCTCCTCCCTCCACCTCCCAAATAGCTGGGTTTACAGGCATGCACCACCATGCCCAGCTAAATCTTTTTTTTTTTTTTTGTATTTTTAGTAGAGATGGGGTTTTGCCTTGTTGGACAGGCTGGTTTTGAACTCCTGGCCTCAGGTGATCTGCCTGCCTTGGCCTCCCAAAGTGCTGGTATTACAAGCAATTTGTTTCTTACATTGGCTCTTTGCTTTACCAATTTTGCAAGTTTACTTTTTTAAAAATGCTACTATGTCTTTGAGCCTGGAAGATAAGACCTCCTTTTCCTGTGGCACCTGATGTTTGTGTCAACCTGGGCCACTCATGCAGTTCTTCCCTTCTGTGCTGCAGGAGAAGCTTTTCACTGGTCTCTCCTTCCTCACTTTCAGCCACTGGTACTCCACCTCTCAAAATATTGTAGAATTTGTGCAGTAACTATAAGTCATAGCACACAATAACTACTCTTTAAATAACATGTTAATCTCCTTTTTCCATTCTAACTACTTCTAAGAAGTTCTGTTTTATGGGCTTCAGTAATAACCGGCATCATCTGATTTTTATGTCCCAATTATCCTGCTCATTTCTGATCTGCATGGTGGTCAGAGCCATGTAATCTGCCTCTGTGATTTAGGATAGAATGAGCTTTATGTGAAATCTAGCCAGGAATTACTTCTCTGCTAGACAACTAAAATATTTTTGTTGTTGGTGGTGGTGTTTTTGGTTTACAAAAGGATCACCTTTCTATGCACTTGTGGATAAAGGGAGGATATAATTACACAGTGGGCAAAAACAAAAACATATATTTAAATCTGTTACCAAAGGAGAGAAATTCTCTTTAAAACGTTTTAAAACTTGACCTTTTCCTAGCCTGTGCTTATGTAACTCCAATAATAAATAGTGGAGGTGGAACTGTATCACAGAAATAGTGAAATCATGCTTATTTTCAAGGAATATAACAGGCTTCAGTTTTTCTGATGTATAGAGCTACAGTAAGATATAATTATATAAACGTGCCTTTACTTACTACTCACTAGATTAACAGAGTCTGTGATGTATCTAACAATTTGTCTATTCCAATAATTTAGTAGCAGCATTAAATATTTGTCATATCCAAATGAAAAACAAACAAGAGAATCATCTGTCTCAATAACTAGAATAATACCAAGTGGTTTCTTCAGAGTACCCCTACACACCAGGTAACAAATATATACTTTTGAGGCACTAGCCAGAAAGACATTAAACAGAAAAAGAAGATGAAGGTAAACTCCTTACTGCCAAGGCTTCAGATAATTGTAACCAGAGACTAATGTCATAATGGAATCTAGAAAAGGGAGACGAAACATGTCGTGAACAGTTCCTGTTTTCATAACATCTGAAGGAGGCCAACATTTACTTTTCTTTCCTAAGAATGAGCGTACTAGAATTACTTGAGTAGTTTTATTTATTTATTTATTGCATTATCAAAATACAACTTTCCCTCCCCATCCTGGAAATTCTAATCCATAAATTCAAGTGTGGATAGAACATGTGTATGTTAACAACGCTGCTGCACAGGTGTTTCTGATAACCTTCCCTCACACTCCTCTCTCCCAGGCCTGGCTTTCAAATTACTGTCGTGGAATAACATCAAAGCTTCCTTTCCACTCTAATATAGAGTAAGTAGCTCTCTGTAGTGACGTTTTATTACAGTATATTCTAGTTATTTATTTGTTTATTTATTTTTAGATTTTAAAAGCAAGTATTTATTGGCCTGTTATGTACCAAGGTCTAGGTTTAGGCACATTTTCAGAGGGGAACAAATTCTCCATAGAGGTTTCCTCTGCAGAGTTTCAAATCTAATGGGCTCTTAACAAGCAATGTCTCTATATTTGTAATGAACTCTTCTGGAGGAGATAAGAAGTACTTTTTTTTTCTGTAGAATTGACAATAAAAGTGGAAAGTGTTAGTAGTTTTCCTGAGTATCTTAGCATATATTTAACCAAGCCAGCTATACAGAAATAAAAAGTATAAAGTATAAGAAATACTTTACAGTCAACCCCTTTTTTTGTTTCTAGCCTTCATTTTATCCACACTAATCATTCTAATCCTTAATTTTAAGGTACTTCTATTGATTCATGAAATCCCAGCATTTCTTTTCTGAGCAATGTCCCAGTCTCCATATAATCTCACATTGATTTCCTCTATCAAATATACAAAGCTTGGGGTCATTTTATGAAACTGAAGAATTATTAACAGTTTTATTATTGCAGGTCAAATGGTGTTTTAGTTATGGTTTTAGTTATGTTATTTAGGAGAGTCATCAAATTTTAAATATAAACATTTAATATTTATGCATGAAATAACATGATGTTTAGGACTTAATTTAAAATAAATTATTGGGCAGGGGAAACATGGACTGAGATTATGGGTGAAATAATACTGTCTGAGTTGATAACTGTTAAAACTAGATGAAGGGAACATGGGATCCCACTATATTATTCATGTTTGTTGTTGTTGCTTTAAAAATTTATCTTTTAGAGCAGTGTTAAGTTCACAGCGAAGTTGGGAGGAAGGTACAAATATTCCCAAAACTCCCTGCCACCGACATTATCAACATTCCCCACCCCTTTACATGATACACCTTTTTTCCCCATGATACATTTGTTACAATTGGTGAACCTACACTGATACCTCATAGTTTTTACATTAGGGTTCTCTCTCGGAGATATGTATTCTATGGGTTTGGACAAACCTACAGTCTATAATGTATAAAAGACAGTCTACAGTCTATAGATACATATCTATAACTATAGTATCACACAGAGTGTTTTCACTGCCCTAAAAATCTTCTGAGCTCTACCTGTTCATCTCTTTCTCTCAACTAAACTCCTGGCCAACCACTGATTTTTTTAGTCTCCATAGTTTTGTCTTTTCCAAAATGTTGTATAGTTGTAATCATACAGTATGTAGCCTTTATAGATCAGTTTCTTTCACTTTAGTAATATGTATTTAAGCTTCCTTCATGTCTTTTTGTGACTTTATAGTTTATTTCTGTTTAATGCTGAATAATATTCTATTACATGGATGTACCACAATTTGTTTACCAATTAACCTACAGAAGGACAGCTTAGTTGATTCTAAGTTTTCACAATTATAAATAAAGCTGCTATAAACACCTGTATGCAGGTTTTGTGTAGATACAAGTTTTCAACTCCTTTGAATAGTTGCCAAGGAGAATGATTGCTAGATCTTATAGTAATAGGGTGTTTAGTTTGGTAGAAAACTGCCAAACTGTCTTCCAAAGTGGCAGTACCACTTTGCATTTCCACCAGCAATGAATGAGAGTTGCTATTGCTCCACATCCTTGTCAGTATTTGGTGTTGTCAGAGTTCTATATTTTGGCCATTCTCTTAGGTTTGTAGTAACATCTCATTGTTATTTTAGTTTGCATTCATCTGATGTCATATAGTCTGGACCATCTTTCCATATGGTTATATGCCATTTATATATCTTCTTTTATGAGATGTCTATTAAGGTCTTTGGCTAACTTTTTTAATTGGGTTATTTGTGCTCTTATTGTTGAGTTTTTAAGAGTTCTTTGTATGTTTTGAATAATAGTCCTTTATCATATGGGTCTTTTGCAAATATTTCTCCCAGTGTGTTGCTAGTATCTTCATCCTCTTGGCTATATATATATATACACACACACACACACATATAATTATATATATAATGTGTGTATATGTGTGTGTGTGTGTATATATATATATATATATATTTTTTTTTTTTTTTAACAGAGCAGAAATTTTTCTTTCGTTCTTTCTTTTTTGAAACAGAGTCTTGCTCCATTGCCCAGGCTGGGGTGCAGCAGTGCCATCTCAGCTCACTGCAACCTCTACCTCCCGGGTTCAAGTGATTCTCCTGCCTCAGCCTGCTGAGTAGCTGGGATTACAGACACGTGACACCAAGCCAGGCTAATTTTTGTATTTTTAGTAGGAACAGGACTAGGCTGGTCTCAAACTCCTGACCTCAAGTGATCCACCCATCTCAGCCTCCCAAAGTGGTGGGATAACAGGTGAGAGCCACTGCGCCCAGCCATAAGTTTTTCATTTTAATAACGTTCAGCCTATCAGTTATTTCCACCATACATTGTGCTTTTTACGTTGTATCTAAAAAGTTATCATGCTACCCAAGGTCATCTAATTTTTCTGCTCTGGTAATCTTCCAGTAGTTTTATAGTTTTGCATTTTACATTTAGGTCTATAATCCATTTTAAGTTAATTTTTGTGAAGCATATAACGTATGAGTCTATTTTGGGTTCTTTGCATGCAGATGTCTAGTTATTTTGCCATCATTTGTTTAAAAGGCAACCTTTGCTCCATTGTCTTGCCTTTGCTCCTTAGTAAAAAATCAGTTGAATATATCTATTTGGATTTCTCTCTGGGATCTTTGTTCTCTTCCATCAATCTACTTACCTGTTCATTCCTCAATACCACACTGTCTCAATTACTGTAGCTTTGTAGTAAATCTTGAAATCAGTGTCAATCCTCCAATTTTGTTTTTGTTCATCACTGTGTGGCCTATTCTGGATCTTTTGCCTCTGCATATAAACCTTAGAATCAGTTTCTCAATACCCACAAAACAGCTTTCTGAGGTATTGTTTGGGATTGCATTGATTCTATTGACGAAGTTAGAAAGATCTGACCTCTTAAAAATATTGTCTTCCACTCTATGAACATGAAATATCTCATTTATTTACTTATTTAGTTGACAAATCATAATCGTATATATTTATTTTATTATTCTTTGATTCCTTTCATGAGAGTTTTGTAGATTTCCTCATCTGGATCACGTACATATTTCATTAGATTTATACCTATATGTTACATTTTTGGGGAATGCTAATATAAATTGCATTCTGCTTTTGATTTCAAATTTTACTTGTTTGTTGCTGATATATAAGAAAGTGACTGACTTTTGTATATTAACTTTATATCCTGCAAACTTGCTGCAATCATTTATTAGTTCTGGGGGACTTTTGTTGTTGTTGTCGTTGATTCTTTGAGATTTCCTGTATACATGAACATATACTTTATAAACAAAGATTGTTTTATTTTTTTCTTTCCAAGGAAGCTTTCATTTTCTTTTTCAGTTTTATTCTGTTTTCTTGTCTCATTGCATTATAAATGAGTGTTGAACTTTGTCAAATGCTGGCTACATCTGTTGATATGATCATGTAATTTTACCTTTTTAGCCTGTTGATGTGATGGACTACATTAAAACTATTCTACCTGTTTATATGTTTGAAATTTCCAATGACAAAAAGTCAACAAAATATTTTCTGTTGTATTCCCTATTTAAATTTTATCAACAAGTGTGATGTTTAATTTTATGTGTTATCTTGGCTAGGCTATTGTACCCAGTTGTTCAGTTTTATACCAATTTCATTGTTGTTATGAAGGCATTGATGGATATACTGAACATTTACAATCAGCTGATTGTAAGTAAAGGAGATTACTCTTGATAATGTGAATAGACTTATCCAATCAGTTGATAACCCTTAAGAGCAAAACTTGAGATTTCCCCAAAAGACAGAAATTTGGTCTCAAACTTGCAACATCAACTCCAGCCTGTGTGTTTCAGCCTATGGGCCTAACCTGCAAATCTCTGACTTGCTCTCCCTGCAACTGGGTGAGTCAGTTCTTTTAAATAAATCTATATGTGTATATTTACCTATGTGTATCCTTAAAGAATGAATTTATAATGGTAGAAACTTGAAGTCAGTGACAGATTTTCAGACAGAGCACATAATAGAACTGTGCCCTTCAACTCACTTGCCAAAGGCATATGTCTGTGCCATAAGGTAAAACTTGTTCTGATGTTGTTAAATGATACATTTAAATTATGATAAAGACAATTTAATATGTTACACCATTAGAGTACTTCTAATTTTTATATGAAGTATATAAAGCTACTATTTTATGACCTAGATGTATAACTGGATCACTAAAATACCCAATTATATCATTTTTTGGTATTTTCAAAATTCAACAGACACAAAAATTACAATATTAACAAGGCTGTCTCATTGTCTGAGATCTTCTCCAATATACTTAGAGAACTTCAGTGCACTGGAGAACCTAAGCCTTGAAAGCAAATAGTGACAATACAAGGTATCGGCAAATGAGGGCACTAATTTTCAAAGAGGTTAAATGGTTGCCAGCAATACATAGCAGAAATATTATATTACTGCCATATTTCTTAAATTGCTGTACATACTAAAATTACTTTGGAGAGAGTTGTCCAAGTATGTAATCCTAACTCACCCTGCACAAACTAACCAAATCAGAGAGGAATCCAAGCTGGTATGCTGTAAAAATGTTTCCTAAATCATCCTTTGGACAATCTGTTTAAGAGCTTCTACATTACCTGCAGATATTCCAGACCATAAGCCAGTGTTATTTTCTGTTGCCTCTTTCCACTTATAGATGGAAGCATCTGGAGAAGCATTCATAGTAAGCCAAATGACTTAGAGGAGGGATTTCTTATTTTTCTTATTGATCATTATGAAATCCAAGTGTCTGCCTCTGTGCATTTAATAAAGTTACTGCATACAAAATTAATAAGATATTCACCTTAGAAAGCAAAGTTATATCAAGTTATATATTTGTTCTGGTAACATGCAATTATCCATTATTTTGAGTAAAATGTTGCACTGTCTTTAGATCAAATACATGCATCATATGAGTATGTTACATATTTTGGGGACATTTCAGATGAATATATGGAGATGAAGTGCAATAGGAACATATACATTTACATGTGGACACTGACACCTTACCTAATTTCCATGGTGACTCCAGAGAGAATTTAAAAGCCACTTTTGTTTCCCTGCTCTCTCTCTCTCTCTGCTGTGTGGCTCCTGACTTAAACAATAACAGACAACGAGATTAATAAAGCACAGGCTTCTTAATGAAATCAGGTTTGGTATCAAGCCCTTTAACTTTCTAATCTGTTTTCAGCAGCTGTAAGTGCTGCACAATCATTTTCAGCATCTCTCCAGAGAGCACAGATTTAATGTTTTCCTTATTAAAATACCAATGACATTCTTCACAAAAATACAAAAAACAAATGCTAAAATTTGTATTAAACCACAAATAACCCAGAATAGCCAAAGTAATCCTGAGTGAAAAGATCAAAGCTGGAGATATCACATTACCTGACCTCAAATTATACTACAAAGCTATAGTAACCAAAATAGCATGGCACTGCCATAAAAACAAGCACATAGACCAATGGAACAGAGCAGAGAACATGGAAATAAATACACTTATAGACAACTCATTTTTGACAAAGGCACCAGTAATATACAATGGGGAAAAGGCAGTCTCTTCTGCAAATGGTGCTGAGAAAACTGAATACGCATATGCAGAAGAATGAAATTAGATCCCTATCTCTCACCATAGACAAAAATTAAATCAAAATGGGTTAAATATTTGAATATAAGCCCTGAAACCAGCAAATCCCTAGACAAAAACTTTGGGGAAATGTTTTAGGACATTAGTCTGAGCAAAGATATTTGTGTAAGTTCTCTAAAGCACAACCAAAGCAAAAATTGACAAAAGAGATCACATTAATTTAAAAACTTCTGCACAACCAAGGACACAATCAGAAAATGAAGTGATTACCTGTAGAATGGGAGAAAACATTTATATAAAATGTGGTAAATATACACAATGAAATATTATTCAGCCGTAAAAGGAAATGAAATCCTGTCATTTGCAACGTCATCCATAGAACTGGAAGACATTACATTAAATGAAATAAGCCAGGCATAGGAAGACAAATAATCACATGTTCTCACTCTTACGTGGGAGCTTTAAAAAAAATGATCTTATTAGGGTAGAGAGTGGAATGGTGGGTACCAGAGGCCAGGAAGGACAGGAAAGCCTAGGGCATAAAGACAGTTGGTTAATGGGTACAAAAATGTAGTTAGATATAAGCAATAAGATCTAGTGTGCAGTAGCACAAAAGGGTGACTAGAGTTAGCAATAATTTATTGTATATTTCAAAATAACTAGAAAAGTGGATTTGGAATGTTCCCAACACAAAACGATAATGAATGTTTGAGGTGATACACATCCTGATTACCCTGATTTGATCATTACACATTGTATGCATGTATTAAAATATCACATGTACTTCATGAATATGTGCAACTGTTTTGTATCTATAAAAATTTTTTGAAATGTCAATATGGATTATAGGTCTAAATGTAAGATGTAAAAGTATAAAAGAGTTAAAAAACAAGAAAATATTTATGACTTGGCATTATCCAAGTAGTTCCTAGACATAATATGAAAAATGTAATTCATAAAATTAAAAAATATAAATTTGACTTTAACACAATTAATTTCTTTTCTCTGTGAAAAACACTTATTGAGAATTAAAAAAAAAAAAAAAAAAAAAAAAAAAAAAAAACCAGTAGCACACTGGGCAAAGGGAAGATACATTTCAAAACAAACATTGTAAAACAAACATTGAAGCTGGAACTTGCACAATTCCAAAAATATAAAGAATCACCAAACTCAACAAGAAAAATAAATTTCTTTAAAAAAATTAATAAATAAACTCAACAATTAAAAATGGGCAAGGATATTTCACTAAAAAGGACTTAACAATGGCAAATAAAGATTTAAAAAGATGTCTAGCTTCAGAAGCCAAAAAGAAAATCCAAATTAAAGTTCCAACTTGAAACTGATACTTTTTAGCAAGTTAAATCGAGTAATATGCTCAAAAAGATAATATAGGATAACCAAGCAACATTTATCAATTAAAGATAGCTTAAATATTTGAATATCAATCAATATAATAATCACATTAGTATAGAAAATATGTTTATCTCAACAGACACACAAATTTGACAAAATTCAATATCAAATACTTATGAAAATTCTTACAAACTGGGAATAGAAAGAAGCTTCCTCCACCTGCTATCAGAAATAATATTTAATGATAATATACTGAATGTTTCCTCAGTAAGATCAGGAAAAATGCAAAGATGTCTTCTCTTGTCACCGTTATTCACACTGTAGGATATTCTAGCCAAGAAAACACAGAAAACGCAGGAAAGCATCCAGATTAGAAAGACAGAAGGAAAACCATATTAATCTGTAAGTGGCATGATTCTGTATGTGGTAAACCCAATGGAACCCTGAAGTAAATTTAGCAACTTTGCAGGATAAAATGTCAATATAAAAATCAATTATATTTTATGTGCTAGGAATGAACAATCAGAAAGTAAAATTAGAAAAATAATATCTTCAATAACATTAAAATGTTTAAAGTATTTAGAGATAAATCTGGTAAATATGGGAAAGACCTGTATACTAAAATCTATAAAAACTTTCTGAGATTAAAAAAACAGAAGTCCTTAACAAAGAGGTATTACCATAGTGGAAGGTCAGACAGTTTTAATATTGCTAAGTTGTCAATTTTCCTCAGTTTGATCTACCTCATCACGATAATCCCACAGCAGGGTTTTTGTAAAAATTGACAAACTGATTCATCAGCAGATGTAAATGACATAGAATAACTGAAGACCATTTAAAAAGTGACAGTATTGAATGATTGACACTACATTTTATTAAATTTAGAAGGGATTGGGGGTGTTGAGGGTGGTATGGCCACAGACTCAATTTGTTAAAATTTAGCAGAAGCTACAGTCTTCAAGACAGTGTGACAATGTCATCAATAAATATATCAATGTATATATCAATAAATATATCAATGTAACAGAATAGAGAGCCCAGAAACAGACTCACACATATGAAAAAACATTTTCACAAAGATGAAAAGGCAATTCAGTGAAAAAAGATGCATCTTTTGAACAAACAGTGTTGAACAATTAGATATCTATATCTATATGTATGCCTATCTATATAAAAAACTTTAATCTCATCCCTCATGTTACTTGGTTACTTAAAAATGATCATATACCTAAATTATAAAATTATAGAAGGAAATATTCAAGAATATCTTTGTGACCTTATATTAGACAAAGAATATTAAAATACAACACCAAAAGCGGCTGGGTGTTGTGGCTCACACCTGTAATCCCAGCACTTTGGGAGGCCGAAGTGGGCGAATCACGAGGTCAAGAGATAAAGACCATCCTGGCCAACATGCTGAAACCCTACCTCTACTAAAAATACAAAGGTAATGCTTCCAGCTTTTCCCCATTCAGTATAATATTGCCTATGGGTTTATCATAAATAGCTCTTATTATTTTGAGTTATGTTCTATCAATACATAGTTTATTGAGAGTTTTTAGCATGAAGGGGTGTTGAATTTTATTGAAGGCCTTTTCTGCATCTATTGAGATATTCATGTGGTTTTTGTCACTGGTTCTGTTTATGTGATAAATTACATTTTTTGATTTGCACATGTTGAACCAGCCTTGCATCCCAGAGATGAAGCTGACTTGATCATGGTGAATAAGCTTTTTGATGTGTTGCTGGATTCGGTTGCAAGTATTTTATTGAGCATTTTCAAATTGATGTTTATCAGGGATATTAGCCTGAAATTTTCTTATTTTGTTGTGTCTCTGCCAGGTTTTGGAATCAGGATGATGCTGGTCTCATAAAATGAGTTAGGAAGGAGTCCCTCTTCTTCTATTCTTTGGAATAATTTCAGAAAGAAAGGTACCAGCTCCTCTTCGTACCTCTGGTAGAATTTGGCTGGGAATCCATCTGGTCCTGGGCTTTTTTGGTTGGTAGGCTATTAATTACTGCCTCAATTTCAGAACTTGTTATTGGTCCATTCAGGGATTCAACTTCTTCCTGGTTTAGCCTTCAGAGGGTGTATATGTCTAGGAATTTATCCATTTCTTCAAGATTTTCTAGTTTTTTGCATAGAGGGGTTTATACTATTTTCTGATGGTGGTTTGTATTTCTGTGGAATCACTGGTGATATCCCCTTTATCATTTTTTATTGTGTCTATATGATTCTTCTGTCTTTTCTTCTTTATTAGTATGGCTAGTGGTTTAACTATTTTGTTAATCTTTTCAAAAAACTGGCTCCTGGATTCATTGATTTTTTTGAAGAGTTTTGCGTGTCTCTATCTCCCCCAGTTCTGCTCTGATCTTAGTTATTTCTTGTATTCTGCTAGCTTTTGAATTTGTTTGCTCTTGCTTCTCCAGTTCTTTTAATTGTTGTGTTAGGGTGTTGATTTTAGATTTTTCCCGCTTTCTGATGTGGGCATTTAGTGCTATAAATTTCCCTCTAAACACTGATTTAATTGTGTCCCAGAGATTCCGGTACATTGTATACATTGTGTCTTTGTCCTCTTTGGTTTCAAAGAACTTATTTATTTCTGCCTTAATTTGTTATTTACCCAGTAGTCATTCAGGAGTAGGTTGTTCAGTTTCCATGTAGTTGTGCAGTTTTGAGTAAGTTTCTTAATCGTGAGTTCTAATTTGATTGCACTGTGGTCTGAGAGGCTGCTTTTTATGATTCCGGCTTTTTGCATTTGCTGAGGAGTGTTTTACTTCCAACTATGTGTTCAATTTTAGAGTAAGTGCTATGTGGTGCTAAGAAGAATGTATATTCTGTTGATTTGGAGTGGAGAGTTCTGCAGATATCTATCAGGTCCACTTGGTCCAGAGCTTAGTCCAAGTCCTGAATATCCTTGCTAATTTTCTCTCTTGTTGATCTGATACTGACAGTGGGGTGTTAAAGTCTCCCACTATTATTGTGTGGGAGACTAAGTCTCTTTGTAGGTCTCTAAGAATTTGTTTGATGAATCTGGATGCTCCTATATTGGGTGCATATATATTTAGGATAATTAGCTCTTGTTATTGCATTGATCCCTTTACCACCATGTAATGCCCTTCTTTGTCTTTTTGGATCTTTGTTGGTTTAAAGTCTGTTTTGTCAGGTCATTTATGTTCTTCTCTGAACTGGTTATTCCAGTTAGCAGTTCCTGTAACCTTTTGTCAAGATTTTTAGCTTCCCTGCATTGGGTTACAACATGCTCCTTTAGCTCAAAGGAGTTTGTTATTACCCACTTTCTGAAGTCTACTTCTGTCAATTGGTCAAACTCATTCTCTGTCCAGTTTTGTGCCCTTGCTGGAGAGGAGTTGCAATCATTTGGAGGAGAAGAGGCATTCTGGTTTCTGGAATTTCAGAATTTTTGCATTGGTTTTTCCTCATCTTCAAGGATTTATCTACCATTGATCTTTGAGGCGGACAACCTTTGGATGGGATTTCTTTGTGTGGGGGTCCTTTTTGTTGATGTTGATGTTGATGTTATTTCTTTCTGCTTGTTAGTTTTTCTTCTAACAATCCGGCTCCTCTTCTGCAGGTTTGCTGCAATTTTTTGGAGTTCCACTCCAGACCCCTTTCCCTGGGTATCTCCAGAGGAGGTTGCAGAACAGCAAGACTGCTGCCTTCTCCTTCCTCTGGAAGCTTCATCCCAGAGGGACACCAGCCTGATGCCATCTGGAGCTCTCCTGTATGAGGTGTCTCCCAACCCCTGTTGGGAGGTGTCTCCCAGTCAGGAGACATGGGGTCAGGGACCCACTTAAGGAGGCGATGTGTCCGTTAGCAGAGCTCCAGCACTGTGCTGAGAGAACCCTTCTTGTCAGGATCCGCTGCTCTCTTCAGAGACAGCGGGCACGACCATTTAAGTCCCCTGAAGCTGTGCCCACAGCCACCCCTTCCCACAGGTGCTGTGTCCCAGGGAGATGGGAATTTTATTTATAAGCCCCTGACTGGGGCTGCTGCCTTTCTGAGATGCCCTGCCCAGTGAAGAGGAATCCAGCGAGGCAACCTGGCTACAGCCGCTTTGCTGTGCTGTGATGGGTTCTGCACAGTCCTTAGCAGGGTCAGGGGAAAGCGCCTAATCAAGTCTCAGTAATGGCGGCCGCCGCTCCCCTCACGGAGCTCAATCATCCTAGGTCCACTTCAGACTGCTAAGCTGACAAGGGAATTTCAAGCCAGTGGTTCTTCGCTCAGCGGGGCTCCGTGGGAGTGGGACCCTCTGAGCCAGACCACTAGGCTCCCTGGTTTCAGCTCCATTTCCAGGGGAGAGAGCCCTTCTGTCTCATTGGTGTTCCAGGCACCACTGCGGCGCGGAAAGAAAAAAAGAAAAAAAAAAAAAAAAAAAAAAGCAGCTCCTGCAGCTAGCTTGGTCTCTGCCCAAACAGCTGTCCAGTTTTGTGCTTGAAACCCAGGGCCCTGGTGGTGTAGGCCACGCGACGGAATCTCCTGGTCTGTGGCTTGCAAAAACCACGGGAGAAGTGCAGTACCTGGGCCGAATACTACAGACCCTCCCGGCATAGTTCCTCACAGCTTCCCTTGGCCAGGGGAGGGAGTTCCCCGACCTCTTGTGCTTTCTGGGTGAGGCGATGCCCCACTCTGCTTCTACTCGCTCTTTGTGGGCTGCACCCACTGCCTACCCAGTCCCAATGACATGAACAGGGTACCTCAGCTGGAAATACAGAAATTACTCACCTTCTGGATTGGTCTCACTGAGAGCTGCAGACCGGAGCTGTTCCTATTCCGCCATCTTGCCACCAGGCACTATTTTAAATAACGATTATCTGTGGGCTTTCACTTGACAAATAAGAGAAATGTACTCTAAGAGTATTACTCAAGTAATATGTTCCAATTAGTGGGTTACAAAGTAAATTTATATGTTCATAGACACTGAGAAAAATAAAAATAAAATAGAATAAATATTAGTGTGTTGCTCATGAAAAGGTACTTGTCTCACAAAGCTCTAATTTCAGTTTTGAATATAATTTCATCTACGTACTGGGATGCAATAACAAATATATCTCAATATTAATTAAGCATAGTCTAAAAGTGTGAAAAATAGAAACCTAACTTATTTCTTGATTTCCATTTAGACTTCTCCTATTGTGGTGTGTGAAAATTATTTTAAAAATAGACCTATCAAATGGAATTCAGATTAGATAATTAATATGAACTTTTCTACCTCATTATTACTCATGTTAGAAAATTAGTCAAAATCGTATAATAATAAAAAAATAAAAAATAAAAATAAAAAAATAAAAAGAACGAATTGATGGGTGCTGACGAGTTGATGGGTGCAGCACACCAACATGGCACAAATATACATATGTAACAAACCTGCACGTTATGCACATGTACCCTAGAACTTAAAGTATAATAATAAAAAATAAATAAATAAAAATAAAAAATAAATAAATAAATAAATAAAATAAAATAAAATAAAGAAAATTAGTCAAAATCATAAAGGGGTCAGGGGAAAATTACTCGCTACAGAGATAATAGTATTTCCTGGTATTTTTGTAAGCAGTGACTCAGAGATCAGTTGAAAAATTCTGAGAAGACCAGGGAATGATAAAGAGATCTTAAAAGCATCTTTGTTTTATAACTGAAAAGTATGGCACATACCCCAGAGAGATTTGTCTTAGTTTTCTTACTTAGATTTAACGCTCTAATGAGACCTTCAATCTGAAAAAAAAATCCAGATCAATTAATACAAATGACAAAAATGTTCCTTGTTTTGTGTGTAATTTCTTCTAAGAAAAGTAATAAAAATTCACTATAAAATTTTTAAATTCAAGACTAATGAGAATAAAATAAGCCCAGAAGCAAAATTATTACCTTAAAATTACAAAAATAACATTTCTAAAATTAGATACAAATACTGCAGAAAAGCATTAGGAAAAAGAAATTGAAAACTATTATTATACTAATAAGAATATTTCACCTTTAATGAATTCATTAAATTGAGGGTAGGGAATCTCTACTCTTCCTTAAGTAAATATTCAAATATTTACGTTCTTGCATTAAGTGGACTTTCAACATGCTAAGGTGAACAAGATCAGGGGCCAAGATCCTAGAACTGTTTGTTAGATTGAGTCCAAACTGTATAAATCAAAGAAAAGCATATGTTTGTGGTAACAACATGGAGGGCTACTTAATCACAGATGTGGACTGAACACAGAGGCCCTAGCTGAGGAAGTAGAAGAGACAGTTGGAGCTATCACATGGGGCAATGCTTTGAAGACTCAGGATGAGGGCCAGGCCTCAGCGTATCTCTCTGCAGAGGATCATAGGCACAGACAGTAAGATATGAAGCTGATCATTACTTTCCCACCAGGATTAGAGAGAAGCTGTGAGGAGAAAGCTGAGTGGCTTTGCGGGCTGCCCAAGTGGGGTGCTGTCACTGAGGGAAGACAAGAATGAAGGAATCCCACCAATGGCAGCTGGATTAGCAGCTGTGAAGTCCAGTAAGCAGACACTTCAGACCACAGGATTTCTCCCAGGGGTGAATACAAGGCCTGACTACAAGAGTTCTTCATAAGATTCACAGGTTTGCAGATCATTGAGAGCCTGGCCACTATCTGGAGACTTCATTGGCCCCCAAGGGAGTTTGGTGCAGAGGATGGATGGGCCTGTGCGGTGGCATTTTACTCTGAAGTTATGTTTTCCCCTGCTCTCTGTTTCACAGAGGAGTCCTGGCCTTTGGGATGTGCTATGATTCATCCTGTGGGATCTTAAACTCTACCTAGATTCAAGTCATGTACACAGAAAAAATAAAAGTGTCAACTCTCACAACTCTGTTCAGGAGAGAAACTTTATCTGACCCCTGGGACTGTACATAGACAAAGACACACAATACTAAAAAATATGGGAATCAGCGAGCAGCCAGAGCAGCACTCCATCAATCAGCATTCAAATAATGTTTCATGATACTGTTGTTTAATTCTATAATTTTATACTTATGTAAAATATGGAATATACCGATGTAGAATATGAAACATAAGAATACGTACATGGAAAATGGTTAAGTAAATGGGCCTTGGAGTTAGAAAAATCTAGGCTCCAAATCTATTTTTTTTAATTTATTTACTTGTTAATTTTTCTGAATACTATTAAATTATTTATAAAAATGGCAAAATACCTACCTCAAAGTGTTACTTCAAGGATTTAATAAAATAATGTGTGTAACAGTGGTTTGCACTATATATATATATATATACACATTAAATTATGACTATTAAAACTATTAATAGAAGCAAAATTATTGCTATTGTGGGACCAAACAGTAAGATTCATAGAATTGAATATAGATAAAATGCAGAGGCTAGTTGGACTAAAATCTTGACTGGTTTATGAATGCCAGAACCTATGATTAAAAAGATACTAAATAGTCGATTTGATTTAATCACATTTAAAACCAAAGTTAATGTATACCGTGTACCAATGATAATAGAGATGTGCCATTCAGATAGTCTGGAAAGTAATTTGTATTAGCCCTTAAGTCGTTATTTAATGTAAACTTCTAAATGTCTAATTCAAAATAGCAAAGACATGGAACCAACCCAAATGTCCATAAATGATAGACTGCATAAAGAAAATGTGGTACAAAGTTAATGTATAGATGATCGAGTACCATGTACCAATGATAATACAGATGTGCCATTCAGATAGTCTAAAAAGTAATTTGTATTAGCCCTTAAGTCATTATTTAATGTAATCTTCTAAATGTCTAATTCACAATAGCAAAGACATGGAACCAACCCAAATGTCCATAAATGATAGACTGGATAAAGAAAATGTGGTACATATACACCATGTAATACTATTCAGCCATAAAAAGGAATAATAAGATCATGTCCTTTGCAGGGACATGGATGAAGCTGGAAGCCGTCATCCTCAGCAAACTAACCCAGTAACAGAGAAGCAAACACCACATGTTCTCACTCATAAGTGGGAGCTGAACAGTGAGAACACATGGACACAGATGGAAACAGGGAGGGAAAAACACACACATCAGGGCCTTTCAGGGTTGGTGATCAAGGGGAAGGAGAGCATCAGCACAAATAACTAATGCATGTGGGGCTTAAAACCTAGGTGACAGGTTGATAGATGCAGCAAACCACCATGGCACACGTGTACCAATGTAACACACCTGCATGTTCTGCACATGTATCCTGGAACTTAAAGTAACAAAAAATAATAATAATGAGGTCATTTAAAATGTAATAAGACCAAAGTGAGAGGGATTTCATGGTAGGTATAGCAACTCAGTCTTACAGGAAGTGTTTGGGATTTAAAAATTCATTGAAATACATGAGATCATTATTTTTGTAATGCATGGATTCCTGTAATGCATGGGTTGCATTATTCATTACAATCAGTGAGATCATTAGTGCTGTGCATTCTGATGCCATGAAGGCACTGCATCACATCGAAGGTCACAGATATTTCTTAAAATCCAGTGAGGCCATAAGATGAGTTCTAAATTTTCCTATACTCTGAATACTTGTTCCCAAAGCTTGAGATCACTCAAAGGAGAAGACTAAGAATAAGGCTTTTGAGGAAGGTAGAAGAGGATGGTCTAAATTTCCCTTTAGAGTGTTAGCAGTACAGGCAGGAGGATTATGAGGAAGAAGAGTTAGGTGAAGTTTAAAGTCACTCTACAAGGTCAAGCTTAAAATGAGCTGACAGACCTCAGCCTACTGGAATAAAGGACGCTGGGTTATTCTCTGTCAGGTCTAGACTGAGTGCCTCTCATTGCCAATTCGCAAGTGAAGTCCCAAGTCCTAGTGCAGGCTGTGACCTCTATTATTTATGCCATACCACTTAATTACCTTGAGTCTTAATTTTCTGATTTTAAAATCCAAGGTTAATATGTATTTGATGAACTCACTAGATTAATATATGTTGATAACATTAGGTTAGCATGGTTCACCCAGGATATATAAATTCTCCTGCAATTGGAATAGACACAGAAGACCTGAGAGAAATTATTATTCAAAGTATTCACCTCGATGAAAAAGCCAACTATGACACAACCTACAAACGTATACTATTTAGTAGTTTGAAAAGGAAAGTAAACACACTTTAATTGGAAAATGAATAGCCTCTTAAGAGAATGAGGAAGGCCCAGGTAAGGAAATTGTCCTCTTAGGAGTTTACACTATATTGATTTTAAGGTCACGTTAACACTAAAACCCTGTTTTGACATAATCATGAAGTCATTTTCTTAAATGTCTACTGTGATTCTAGCACTACCTTTAGTGCCAGAATAACAGACACAGCTCCCATATTCAAAGAGGTATCTGCATGGTTGTACTAGCAAAGGGAAAATAATGCAAAGGGGATAAAAATGACCTCCATATTCTGGCAGAGGTCCCATTAGAAACATTTTGCTGGTCAGCTTTGCAAATCAGGCATCTCCCCCAAAATCCTGCACTTGCAACTGTGTGAAGAAAGCGACTGTTCATCAGTCATTTTGCGGTTCTTTGGTACCACTGCTCCTGCCATCTTCCCTAGTTTTAAGCTGCTAATGTATGTATTTTTTCCATTATGATAAAATACCCATAATATAACATTTACCATTTTAACAATTTGAAAATTTAAACTTTGATGGCATTTAATACATTCACAATGTTGTGCAATCATCACCAATACCTACTTCAAGAACATCCTCATCCCAAAATAAACTATGTACTCATTACACAGGAACTTATTGTTCTTTCTTCTCTCAGTCACTGGTAACTACCAATCTGCTTTGTATACTTTAGATTTTTATGTAAATGAAATCATACAATATGTGGTCATTGAATTTAGCTTCTTTCCCTTAGCCTACTCCTCTCATTCTTCATCCATGTTTTTGTGACAGAAATATTCCACTATGCATACGTGTATGTGTGCATGTGCACACACACCCACGGTGCACACACCATGCTTTGTTGCATGCACACATCACATTTTGTTTATCCATTAATCAACTGATGGATATTTGGGTTGTTTCTACCTTTTTACTGTTGCAAATAATCACACCATGGATATTCATGTACAAAGTTATATTCCGACAAGCTGTTATCATTTTAATGCTCCCTTTCATCTTCTACAATAAGACTAAGCTCTTCTCTAAGTGTGATGTCAGCCTCCTTATGCCTTTCTAGACTCTGTTGCTACTACTAGCTCTTTTTGTGCAACCCCACCCAACTCCTATACAAACCCTGTAACCAAGTCTGCCACACACCTCATGCTTTGCCACTGCCTGAAATGTCCTCATTAGTCTGTTGAACACTTATTTTCTAGCTTTTCTAGAAACAGGTCAGTCATCATTTCCTGCTGGAAGCCAGGTCTTTTTTGTGTCCTTCTGCTCATCTAGCCCGTGCATGCATTAATCAATAGGCCAATTCCAGTCTATTCCACTCATTTATGTGCATAAGGTCAGACTCTTTGCTAAGCCATGAGTTTCATTGAGGTATAAAGTAAGTCTGATTCATCCCAGCAGAGAATTTTACCACATAGTGGATATTCCATAAATGCTTGATGAAAGAATGTATTAAATGTAAAGATGAATGGCATTTGTATTCCATGAAGCAAAAGGAGAGCTCTGCAGTTATTTAATCCTGTCTTTCAGCAGCATTTGCCATCTCTCCTTATGTCTCTCTGCCTCAGACAATTAATCTTTCAAGCTCACCTTCTGAAAACAGACTATAGAAAATGACAAAGATCTAGGGAAGAACAATGGATATGGTCAGAAAAGATAAGTATGATTTATGGCACTTCCAACCTTATCTCGTAGGGTCCATGTCAATTCACTTTGCTTGCTGAGTCTCTAATAGAAGCTAAAGTCAGCTCAAGAACAGTAGTAAAAGTCTCAGTTTTAGTGCCAGTTCAACTCCCAGACAATGGCCATGTGATCTCCAGCTACATATTTATTTTGACTCAATAATTTAAAATATTCAGTGGAGTAGCTTATAATAATACTTTTTACCACATAGATTAAAATATATTCAAAATATATTTGATCCATCAATTCTTAATTGGCTATGCTAATAGAAGACAAAACTGTATGCTCTACTTAAAGTGGTAACCTCTCATCATGCCCTCATTGAAACAAATTATATTTTTTTAGACATCGTAAAACTCAATAATTACTTCTGAGAAGTGTTCCTGGCTATTCCAGTCTAATTTAAATGCCCTTTTCTGCCCTCATTGCACCTTTATCTTTCTTATCTTTCTTTTCCATAGCATCTGCCGTTGTCCTATGTGCCTTGATATATTTGTCTCTGCTTCCTAGCAAGTCATAAGTTTTGAGATGACAGAGCCATGTTTTACCCACAGTGATTAATACAGTCCCTATACATAGAAGATGCTCAATCAGTGATGTTGAATGAATGTCATACACATTTAATTGAGTTTGACAGAGACCTGATATTACTATCACAACAGTGAAACAGTCAAGGCATCATAAGCACTAGATTTAAGCCACCTTGCAGCATGATAATTCAGACAGCCAGAAAAATATTTATATGAAGTGAAATAAAGTTTTATTCACCACTAGCACAATGAAGGTTGGGCTTGGGGAAGGCTTACTTGTAAGGAAGTGATTACAGAAACCTGGGAAGAGGAATCTCCACTTTCCAACTCTGGAAAATGATACCTGCCAAAAAATTACCTCTCAGTTAAATAATGAATTTAATTTTAAATAATTGCCAATGTCTTGCTCATTTTATATTTTTATAGCATTTCAGAATTATGACAGGACCAAAATCAAGAGCATGTTTCATTCTATGCCTTTCAACTCAGAAGTCCGTCAAAAATAACTATAAAAAATAATACTGTTAAATTACAATACAGTACTATTTTAGGAGGGAAAGGGAAGGGTGTCAAACCATTATATCCAATTTGATAGAATCTTCTGGCTCATCATAAATTATAACTTTGCATCATAATACTTTTTATAATATGCTTACATATTTACTAAATTAACCAAAAAGAAATCATACACTCAGAATTACAGTGACTACATAATTGCCAGTTAGTACATTTTTCAAGTTATTAAATAAGCCTTTATAAACCAGCTGTAGTCAAAAGACTTCTGCTTACTTAGAAAAGAGCTAAAAGAGAGTCCTTGTTTAAGGATTCATAGATTCAGGAGCAAAAATATGATAAATTATTTTTTAATTTCCTCTAGTGAGTTTGTTTTCAGTGGAACTAGGAAATATAAAATAGCTAGTATAATTTGTAGGAAGGAAAAGCACTACTATAATTTCCATTAATATTTTTTATTACAGATTTCAAGTTGGGAGGTTTTTTCTTGGTCAACTTACCTGTCATTAAAAAAAATTAGGCAGAGTGTCCGGGTGCTGTGGCTCAAGCCTGCAATCCCGGGACTTTGGGAAGCCGAGACGGGCGGATCACAAGGTCAGGAGATCGAGACCATCCTGGCTCATCCTGGCTAACCCGGTGAAACCCCGTCTCTACTAAAAAAAAAATACAAAAAACTAGCTGGGCGCGGGGGCAGGCGCCTGTAGTCCCAGCTACTCGGGAGGCTGAGGCAGGAGAATGACCTAAACCCGGGAGGCGGAGCTTGCAGTGAGCTGAGATCCGGCCACTGCACTCCAGCCCTGGCGACAGAGCGAGACTCCGTCTCAAAAAAAAAAAGAAAAAAAAATTAGGCAAAGAAACAAAAGAATCCAAAAACCTTATTTTCTCTTATTTCCCTCTCCATGAAAAGCTTTGATAGCCATGGTTTTCTCTATGTATTAGAAATCACTTTTGTGAAGACAAACCCCCTAAGTTTGACCCAAGTCACTTATTAGTATCTTTGCTCTTCTGAGAGTTGTTTTCATATAAAGGAAGATCTAAAGTTCTGTGTCTTTCTCAGTCTTTACAGCATGAATGTGATTTTATTGAAGCATATTCTTTTTGCACATTGATTTCAAAGGAATATGATACTAGTGTCTTTTATTAACTCTCATTACTCCATAAAAATATATCTTTAGCTTTATCCTTAATATAGTGTCTTACATTTACATAGCATTTAACATTACTTATTCCACATATTTTCACTTCAGACATTTTGATATGCTAATGGAGCCTCAGCCACTGATTTCATATAAATGATATTTCATTTCTAGTAAAAAGCATTACTATTAACTGTATTTATTTCTCCCATTATGGGAGGGTCTACCACAAAATTTAAGTATACCTTTAAATTTAGTGGGTATTTACTCATCTATGTGATAAGGAGTATGTATCTTTATTTCTGCTCTTAAGGAGTTATAATGTCACACACGCAAATACTTTTGTTAGCAGCATATGATAATATATGCACAAAGAATCAAAGAAAGGAGATATTAATATAGGTGTGAGAGGGCATAAATATCTTATGAAGTAGAATATACCTCATCAAGATCTGGAGAGGAACAGAAGAAGAGAGATAAAAAGTAGAGTTCTTAACAAAGCCCACAAGGCTCTACATTGCATAGCTCCTGCTGTCTTCTTGCACAATGTGGTCCAGACATGACCTCAGAACACAGCCTGCTACGATGCTGATCCTTCTGCCCAGAGTGCTGTTCCCTGTCCTTCATCTGTCAAATCCATCACATGGGATATCTTTAATATTAATTTCTTAATAAAGACTTTTATTGAGAGTACCGGTTCCAAATGTAAACAGGTTCCATTTGTTTTGTGATCATTACACCCTTTATTCTTTCTTAATAATATATAACACATATTATTTTATAAATATCACATATTTATTCATGTGATAATGTGTGTGCCATATATCCTTACTTAACTGACCACTTCATGAATTCAGAGATTTTTGTCTGTTATATTCATGTGTATTCTGTATTCTCAACACCCAGGAAAGTGCTCAATATGTTGGAAGAATTTAGTATTTTTTGTGAATAAATGGGAGAAAATGGAATGCCAAAGAGTATGACAATAGACCATTTAAATCTTACCAATTACATTATGGTATAGAAGTAATACTATGGATTTTGGAGCCAGGCTACCTTTGACGTAGACACTTGCTCTGTGATATTTCAACTAGGCACAGGTATTGACTTGTTCTGAGATTCCACTTTCTCCTAGGTAAAATGAACATGACCATGCCATCTTGGAAGTTTGTTATTAGGTTTAAAAGAAGCAATGAATGCAACATGCTTAGTGCATTGCCTAGCATAAAATAATAATTTCAGATATTTATATACAAGGATTACCTATATAGTGATGTGCTTGCAAATACTCATTAGTAATAATACTTTAAAATGATTAAATTTGAACTTCAATCTAATCCGCCCAAATGAATAACTAGGCATTTATTGTTTATATGAACTAAGGCTTTCTAAAATCATTTTCTATACCCTGCAAATTGATTTAGCAAACATAAACTTTTAGTAGATTGTTTCTGTTTTGCCTAACTATCTAGTTTGGTTGCATGTTATAGTTTTTCATTGCAAAGCTTGGGGGAAAAAATGAAGATGACCATTTAATCAAGGTATCAGAAGTTGCCTGCCTTCCCTGTGATGGAGGTACTATGTCGGGAAACAGTAATAACTGTGTTTCCCTCTCTCTTCTCTTTCTCTCTCTCTCTCTCTCTGTGTGTGTGTGTGTGTGTGTATGTGTGTGTGTGTGTGTGTGTGTGTGTGTGAGAGAGAGAGAAAGAGAGAGGCAAAGACAGAGACAGAAAAAAAGAGAAAAACAGAGATTCTGAAGAGATTGAATCACAGAAATCTTTTGAGCAAGTATAAGCCTGAAGTATTGGATCAAGTCAACCACCCCTGAGATCTATGGCTCATGATTCTCAGGTAAGAGAGGCTCGGCAGTGTAGCGGGGTTGGGGAGGGCTAACGGGTATGAAAATATAGTTAGATAGAATGAGTAAGATCTAGTATTTGATAATACAACAGGGTGACTGCAGGCAACAATAATTTACATTTTAAAATAAGTAAAAGAGTACAATTGAAATGTTTGTAACAAAAAGAAAGAATAAATGCTTAAGGTGATGGATGCTCCATTTACCCTGATGGGATTAATACGCATTTTTGACCTGTATCAAAATATTTCATGTATTCCATAAATATACACCTACTACGTACCCATAAAAATTTAAATTATTATTTTAAAAAGAGACACAATTACAGTGTTGGCTATGAGAGTTCCTATTTAAATATTAAAGAAATATCCAAAACTCTTAAATTGGGTTCAGTTTCTAATGAAAGAAATTTCCAGATAAAGTAATAATTACTATCTTCCATTTTTAAAATAAAATTTAATGAGAAAAAATGATGTTCATTTAAACCATCTAATTTTCTTAGTAACTTTCAGTCAGTAAAACTGCATTGTACATATTTTATTCAAAATAAATGTACAATAAAACCCTTCCTAATTCAGCTATTTTTCAAGAAACAAAATAAATGTAAAACCAGTAAAGAGATAAATGCTAAATTGATATTTTATACACATTACTCTCATATTAGATAAATGATACGGGCTTATAAATATTTACCTGAATTTATTTTATAGAGAATACTTTCCCTCAAATCCACAGGTACTTTTGAATCTTAAATTAGTATTAAGATGAACAGAAGAATATTATTATCAATTTGTAATAATTTATTGTCTAAATCCCTTTTCTAACACCTTCTTGAGAGAAATATTAATTTTCCCTATTTAGGACTGAAGTAACTATTTATGGAAATGAAGCAGCTTACATTTTAAACCTTTGGTTTATCTCAAATATAGCTTTTTGGAGAAATAACTCCCACTGGAAAGCCTAATCAAACCTTCATTCCACCTTCACTGGACCTTGTCCCTTCTCAAAGCTTGGATCACTCTCAGTTCTGGCTTATCATGAGATTATTATTTTTTATTTTTTTAATCCAATGAATCATTGTTATTTTTAAGAAATTCATGAAAATTTGATTAAGAATAGAAATTTTGAATAATATATAAAACAAATCGTAGTTTCAAAAGATGAATAATTCTGTAGGAAATATTATAAATTATAATAATAATAAATGCAAATATAATAAATGCAATGATGACTCAAGGTAGAAAGTTTAGAGATGGAGGCCACAATGTAGATCTTTTATTGACATTATTATTTTATTCTTTTTATTTAGGTTGAAGTAAAGCTAAGACAAAATACCTACACATATAAGTGACAATATCAACAGAGTGCTCATTGTCTGATACACAAAGGCACAACACTAAAGCAAAAAGTGAAAACAGAAAGATTTAGAAGTCAACAGAGGAAAATAACATTTATCAATAATGTATAAAGAAACATAAACATTAAAAAGTATTGCAATGCCATGTTTATATCTGAAACAAGTGTTCTGGGGAAATATCTGGAAATCTTAGGCTCTACACATTAAACAGACAATAAAATTTACATATTGCTTCATGAGCAGTATATTTTCTATTAGTTTATTGTCTGTATGAAGAATATTTTCTTTATTCTGTATTTTCTTCATTCTGTTACTTTTTCATTCCAAGTTAGAAATCCCAAGGAATATCCTTTCAATGAGAATTTAATACCTACTCATGTTACAAAATTTTCATTTCTAGAAACCAAGATAGAAAAGCTCTCTCCAGGTGAAATTAACTTGTCAAGTTGATCTTGGCATCCATTATCGCAAAAAGAGCACTGCTAACTAGCAGATATATTTCAAGGTAGCAAGAAAGGAGAATAATTAATATTTGGTATGTTCTTCTTTTCTTACCTGTTTCCAACTCTCTTCAGATTTTCAAGATAAGCAAGATTAATTTTTTACCTAACAGGTGAATCTGAAGAGGGTTGGGGGCAGGTAAGAAAAGAGAAATATACCAAATTTAAATTATTTAAAAAATGACAAAATTCACTGGGAATCCAATGACGCAAACTTGTTTATGAAGTGTTTCTGGCTAAAAAACATAAATTTGGCAGACAGGGTTAAATAATACCTATATTGCTATTTATATTTTTGTCTATGGGTAGAAATTTTAAGCTCTTAAAAGTGCTCATAATCGTTGACCCAATATTTTCCCTGGTAAGAATTAAGCTGTAGAAAATAACCATAGATGCAAACAATTAGGGAAAAAGATCTCATCACAGTACTATTAAATTACCAAAACCTGAAATCAACACAAATGTCCAATATTGGCATCCTAACTTGTGATAGTTCTGTACAACAAAATATTCATTAAAATAATAATTACAAATAAAAGTGATAATTACAAACATGATAAATGGTTTATGCTATGATGTTATATAACACAAAACATTGCATGTTTTTATATATTAACATAATAATTCTATAAACACCATAAAACTGAAAATTGTATTTTCAAATACTTCTTGTTAAGAGGCTTATGTGTAATTTGTATTTTCTTCCTTGTACCTTTATGCAATTGAAAAGCAGAGATTTTCCTATCAAATAAATGTCTGTAAGAAACTCAAAGACTGAAGTTGGAAGACTCACATTATCTAATCCCCATATGTATTTAAAGGTACAACAATCAAAAAAGTGTGGTACTGGCATAAGGATAAATATACAGATCAATAGCCACATAGACATATAAAAAGAAAAGAAGAGAGAAACTAGAAATAGACTCACGTACACGTGGTTGACTGATTATCCACAGAGTTTCCTCGGTAATTAGTTTAAAAAGAGATTGTGTTTTTCAATCAATATTGTCAGAACAATCTTTTATCCATGTGCCAAAAAACAATAATAACATTAACCATATTTCACATCAAATATAACATTGAATTTGAAATGTATTATATCCCTAAGGATAAGGTAAGGCCATAACACTTCTATAAGAAAACATGAGGCAAAGTTTTGATGACAGTTTGAGCAAAGATGCATGGTTCATAACATTTTTAAAAAGATAAATTATACTTCAACAAGATTAAATACTATTGTTCTTAGAATGATCCTCTTAAGAAAATGAGAAGACAAGCTACACATTTTGTGAAATTATTTGCAAAGCAAAAATCTCATGCAGATCTTGTACCCAGAAAAATTTTGTATAAAGAATTTTTACAACTCAACAATAAAGAGACAAAAAATTATAAAACTGTGAAGAAAACTGAATACATCTTTTACACACATAAAAAAGTAAGGAAAATTAGCGCAAGAAATGTGTTAAACATAATACGTCACTATGGAAAGGTATAAAAACACATTGAGACACCTCTATATGCCTACTAGATTGGTTAAATTAAAGACTGACACTATTAAATGCTAGTTAAGAGGTAGAGCAACTGAAATTTTCATACATTGCTGATGGGAATATACTTTGAAAAAATTTCGAAGTATGAACTTCAACATAAATGGATCACATGACTTAAAATTCCACTCTTAGCTATTAAAAATGAAAGCAGATATCTTTGAATATTCATAGCAGCTTTATTCATAATAGCTTAAATGTGAAAACAATTCAAATGCCCATCAGTTGGTGAATATATAAGCAAATTGTACCATATCCATAGAATGAAAAACTGCTGCGCATTAAAGAGAAAAAACTACCCATATATACAACATTGATAATTCTTATAAGCATTATGCTAAATGAAAAATGCCAGAAACAAACCCATACATATTGTATGACTCCATTTATATGACATTCTAGAATAAAGCAAAACTATAGAAACAGAAATCAGATCAGCAGTTTTTGAAACAGGTATGGGTAGGGGATTGGCTGCAAAATGGCAATGAGGAGACTTTGCAGCTGATGGAAATATTCTATATATCTAATTTATAGTGAGTGCATGGCTGTATATATCTGTCAGTTTCATCAGTCTACATACTGAAAGGGCTAACTTTACTGTACTGTATATTAAATCTCAGTTGACCTGACTTAAAAAGAGAAATTTGTTTCTTCATAATAAACCTTAATAATAATGTCAGTTGTAATGAATATTTATCACAAAACAATTTACAAATAAACTTCCATGTTATCCTTCTGCTGAATAGTTATCGCTGTGAGGGAGACAGCATTTTTCAATCATTTTTACAGTTATGGACATTGAATGTTAGAAATTTTAGGTGATTTTTTTTTTTCTAAAGCATACTAACTGTTATATGGAATAACTAGGGCTAAGACGCAGCCCTACTGAGACTCTCTTAGAATGATAAGTGGAAGGAGCATGAATTTCAATAGTAAATATGTAAGTTCGAATCCCACAAATGCTTCTAAAATATATGAAAATTGGGCAGAACATATATATAATCTTTCTGATCCTACTTACCCAAATTTATTATCATTATTAAAGAGATGAGCTTTACAAAGTCTCTAATACAGTGCTTAGGACCTACTAGGTATTCTCTCCTTATTAGTTCCTGTTCTTCACCTTGCCACTACACTACTATTCCATTAGCCACTGTTGAACAAATAATATCTCTTAATAGCATTGCCACCACCCAGTCACCCAAGTTACAGCCCTGATAGACAAATAGCCTCTACCCCTCCCACTTTAAGAACGTAACTTCATAACAGGCAATGTTTGAAACTCTTTCTAAATATGTCTTGAGTTGCTCTTATGTTATCCTTCTTCTCCATAATTTATCTAGTTAAAGCTCTTTTTTTTTCTTTCAGAGTTCTGAAATTGCTTCCTACCTAGTTTCCAGACTCTGAAAAGTTCTTTGTATTACTACTAGACTGAGTATCCTCAAACACAGATCTGACCATCATTCCCTTACTCATCACCGTTTATTCGCTTGCCATGTACTGCTCAAATGAATTTTAAACTTAGTATCATTGCATATGAAACTCTTCATGACCTGATTCTTCCCTTTCTCTTCAGCTTCCAAACCCAACTCTCCCCACCACCAATATCCAGTCCTACAGAACTTGTGAATTACCACAGTGATACATGTTCATCCTAGGTCTGTCTTTACCCTAAGATATTTATTTCTCCCCTATCTCCTGGGCTATATCACTGTTGCCCCTTCATGAACAAATATTTTTTGACTCCAGAAAGGGTTCTCTGACTGAACAAAAGTATGCCAGTTTGCTCTTTTTCTGGGTTCACACAGCATTCTCTGCACAATTCTATCACAGAACTTAGGACTTCCTGTTAACATTATTGGTTGCCACATTTATCTGCACCCATTCATCAATAAATGCCTTGAGATTAGTAACAAAGTATTTCTCATGCTTATAACCCCAGATTTTAGCACAACACCTGATTTAAACATAATGTTAATGAATAAATTAATAATATATGAAATTATTTCTGCTGTCTCCAAGTTTATTTGGTAAAAATGAAACTTCTGTACCCAATTGTTTTCATTGTCTATTTTTGCAACAACATAGGAAAGAGTATGATCTTTTCTTTCTCTTTATATATTCAAGTCCTTTAATAATATTAAATATCTAAGAAAGGGGGTCAAGACACAGCAAAAATAAAATTAAACTTGATGTCAGAAAAATATTAACATTTCTTGTTCTATGAAAAACTAAATATCTGAGTGTTTCTCATAACTTCTCTATGTTTCAGCCTTTTCACAAACTAAGAGACAATCTCTGATGTTTATTCTAACTCCAAAGTGTGGTCATCTCTCTATTCTTTACCATTGTGAAGTCTAATAACCTTATTTTCTATGACATGGTTTCAATTTTTCTATTCTTTCTTTTCTAGGCTACAGATTCTTTTTTTGTAGAATTCCTAGTTACCTAAGATATAAAACACAATGTGTTGGCCTTCTAAATTCTGCTTTCTTCTCTAAGTTTGTAACACACTACTGCTAAATCATTTTTGTGTCAATCTCTTGAAACTGTCATCTATTTCAGTGAGTCTCCTTTGCCCTCAGATCAAATACCACTTCTCAATGTTACCTTCAAAATGTTGAAACTAGACACACTCTGTCTCCTTTTTTTTGTCTCCTTTTAACCTGCTTTTCTTGGCAATCTCATTTCCTGTCTAGCAGCATTTTGGCCATGTTGCCCAGCTCACCTCTGTTCCATCTTTCTTTTCAGTTAAGTAAAGGTTCAGTACCTATCTCCTTCAAACACTTGTGTCCAATGAACTTTAATTCTCCTTTGACCTCACAGAGCTCCTGAGAAATCTATCCAACTCAGTGTACCAAGTAACAATTAATCTGGCAAAATACACATATTGTCAAGTTCATAGCACAAAATACAGTCATTTAAAGAAGAAAAATGCTTAAATATGAAATAAACCCAGAGACACCCAGGTCTTGGTCTCGGATTTGTTTTTACTCCTCGTGGAGGAAAGCTTATAACTTAAATGATGCAGCACCAGGTTCACCAAGCTTTCTAGCACTCCTGAGAATCTAGTAGGCGGAGTCTCTACAGGTTTTTAGCTATCTGATAAATGCATAGATTTAATGTGGATGATCTTTACTTTCCAATTAAAATATATATAAAACCCTATTCACTACTATTTTTAATTTTTTTTAAAAAAATCAAAGAACATGAACTCTTTGGCAATGTGGCCAAAATATTTTCACATGTTAACAGCTGAAATGGGCTTGATACATCATCTAGTTAAAAACTCATTGTTTTACAGATGAGGAAATTGAGGCATGCCAAAGTGAAGAAATGTATTGAATGTTTCACTGTTTTTAAATAGAAAGCCAATATTAAGGCATAATTTTTCCAATGCTCAGTTTCACCACAGTTTATAATTTTGGCTCTTGAATATGAACACAGGCAGCCTAATCACCTTATGGCAACTCTTCTTTTTTTTTTTTTTTTTTTTTTTTGTATTTTTAGTAGAGACAGGGTTTCACCGTGTTAGCCAGGATGGTCTTGATCTCCTGACCTCGTGATCCGCCTGCCTCGGCCTCCCAAAGTGCTGGGATTACAGGCGTGAGCCAGCGCGCCCGGCCGGCAACTCTTCTTAAACTGATTTCTGAGTACCATTGACAAACACTTAGTGGAAAAAGGTGAGGATAACTTTATTACAACCAGCAGCCAACAATACAAGGAACACTCCTGCACATCCATGTTTATGCCTTTCCTCATTACACCTGATACTGCGTTAAAGAAGAAACATAATAAGATTTGTATTAAAAAATAATTATCACTATTTCTTAGTCTTGCTGTCACTACTTTACTGATGAAGTAAACTGGTAAATTTTGAGGCTTAACTTTTAAGATCAGTAATAAATAGCTATATTGTTATTAGAGAACTTATTTAGAGGTATTTATAGAACATTTGAAGTGCATATAGGTTTTGAATTCTAATTTTTTTTTTGAGACAAGAGTCTTGCTCTATTGCCTAGACTGGAATACAGTAGTAGCATTATGTTCACTGCAGCCTTGAACTCCTAGAGTCAAACAATTCTCCTATCTCAGCCTCCTAAGTAGCTGAGACTACAGGTGTGTGCCACTGCATCTAGCTAACTTTTAAAATTTTTTGTAGAGACAGCGTCCTGCTATGTTGCCCAGGCTTGTCTTAAACTCCTGGTTTTAAGTGGTCCTCCAGCCTTGGCTTTCCAAAGTGCTGGGATTACAGGCATGAGTTATCACACCCAGCGTATAATTGTTTTTAATAGCTATTACTATATAGAGGTAGTCTTATTAAGTGTTAGTTAAATAATCTAGTGCTGTAGCTTGAAGATATGTCCCTAATATAATTTTTAATAATATAGGTAAAATGGACACCACAATAATTCCTTTTATATTTCACACCTGCATATACTAGTGATAGAAATTTGCTATACTTTTCTCTATTATATCATCTCGAGAAACTTATCTAAGAGTCTGTTTTTTTGTGTGATTTTAATCCCTGGTATTCATAAAGTGAAGAAAACAGAAACTTGAAAATCTGTTACATTTTTAAATGACTTTGCATCCTTTAGTTACAATTGTAGCTGCTATTCACTCATTATAGTCAGGCACTTGGCTTATCAGTTTAAAAGTGAGATAACATTTAATAATCGAAACAGCCTAAACATTTATTTTATTATGTAGATTAAGAAATTATCCCAGATCAAACAGTTTGTATTTTTATTCGACCCACATGTTGTTTACTCCAAACCCCCATGATTTTGAAAAATAAAGTTACGTTAACTGATTGCGCCGTATGTGTCTGGCACCGGTGCCAGCTCAGATGAACTAGGAAATCTTGATCTTTACCATCCTCAAGGTTGCAACAGATATGAACATTTATCCAAAGAATCTTTTGTATTAAAAATAGCAAATTACATAATCCTAGGAATTTTTTTAACCCTAAAGAGACACATAGATATTGGCAATAACATTTATATACAAGAAAGTTTAACACTTTTGAAATGTCAAAAAATTCAAACAAAAATTAGAAAAATAAACTAAAATACACTCTTAAACATGTAACAACATTCTACCCTTATAAAATATTATAAAAGGGCATTTAATTATAAGGGTATAATTTATTAATTAATTCATTCAGAAATGTTTGTAAATATATGTATAGTACTCTGCACACAAATATAATACATATATTTTAGCATGATTGTATGTGGACCTAATTATTTCTTTAAAAGGTGTTTCATATCCTTAGAAAGTCTCAAATTTAAATATTCTTCTAAATGATTTTATAAAGTTATCTGCTAACCACAAATATAAAATAAGCAGTAACTGTAACTATTGTAATTCCTCAGGGAGCAAACATGTTTTTAGATCTCTACATTAGAAATAGCATATTTGAAATACTAAGTCTTTGGTAATCTCTGGATAAAAATTACACATATCAAAATTTTAATACATTATTTTGTTTTGTAGAAAAAAATTATGTACTGTTTTATTTTATGAATCCACACATGGTAAATATTTGCACCTTCATTTGTCATGAAACATTAATGTAATAGAAAGAGTTTCAAACCAGAAAGACATATGACCTAAATTTGAATCTGGGAATTATACAACGGGCAGTGGTATTTTTCAGACTCTTTTCATTAAAAGGGGAGGAACATTAATATCTAATTTGTAAACTGATGATAGAAATTTCAAGAATTTGGTAAAGAACCTGGCATATGATAGACACTCAGTTAATCAAAATAATTGTAGGAATAACTATACTGCACAGTTGAGTGTCTTTACAGATGATCAATAAATATTAGCAATTCTTAGCATTAAAGCATGAATGAATTGTGTTCTTCATTCATTCATTCATTCCTTTGAACGCCAACTACATTCAACATCAAGACTATTCCATTCCCTGGGCTACAATAGTCCCTATATCTAAAATGTTCTTCCTTAAATATTCACAAGTCTGACTGTATCTTCCTTGACAATTCTTAAATAGTAGCATCCTTTTATTCTCTGTTCCCTTGCACAGTCATTGTCTGTCTGACAGTTTATTACTTATAACATTTGCTTATCTCTGTGGTATGATTTCACTATGCAGATGTAAGCTTTACAAGGGCTGAAGCTTATTTATATTGTCTATAGCTATACAATTAGTACTCTGAATTGTGTCAAGCATATTACATAGAATTTTTACAGGAAATCTGAGGTCATCATTATTGTCTTTCAATACGTAATATGGCTTTCATTCCTTGGGATACTGTTAAGATTTTCTCTTTATTGATGATTTTGAAAATGTTTTATTATGCTGTATCTTGATGTCATTTTATTCATGTTTCTTACGCTTTGATTTCATCGAGCTTCTTGGTTCTGTGGAGCTATAGTTGTTTAAAACAAATTTGGAATAATTTTGGCCATTATTTTCTCAAATATTTTCTCTTTCTTTTTCAGGGAACACAGTTGCACATATATTACATTTCTTGAAGTTGCCCCACAGCTCTCCAATGCTCTGTTCATTAGCCTTAGTTTTTTGTTCTCTTTGTGTGGCATTTTGGATAGATTCAATTGCTATGCCTTCAAGTTTACTCATCTTTTATTCTGCAATGTCCCATCTGCCATTAATCTCATTTTTTGAATTTTTCAGCTCACAAATTACAGTTTTGATAGAAATATACTTTGGGTCCCTTTTTGTCCTCCATGGCTCTACTTAACTTTTCATACATATGAAATACAATGATCAGAACTATTTTAACATAGCTGTTTTTAGTTTAACATCTGTGTCCATTAATCCTTACTTTTGATTGATTTTTCTACTCCTTAGGGTTCACATTATCCTGCCTCTTTGAAAACCAGGTAATGTTTTGGTTAGCATTGCCAGACATTGGCATTTTTACTTTGTTTGTGGGAGGATATTTTTGTATTATTTTTAATTAGTACTTTACATTTCATATAATAAACCTCCAGCATATGTGTGTGTATCTGTGTGTGTAAGGGCATGTGTATGTGTATGTCTGTGTCCATATATTCTTGAGCTGTATTCTTCTTAGGATATTGTAATATATATGTATGTGTCATATATAGTTATACACATATTATAATATCGCATGTATGTATACATATATACACATATTACAATATCTTAACTAGAATACAGCTCAAGAATATACAGACACTAATATACACACACACACTTATATACAATATGTAAAGTAATAGTGTACAAAAACATTAGTCACCATGTGATAAAGAAAATGATCCTTGAGTATATGTATAGGGTGTGTGTGTGTGTGTGTATATATATATATATATATGTGTGTGTGTATATATATAATCCTCTAATATATATAGTATATTATGCCTATAGTGTATACATACACATACTATATAATACTCCACAGATCCTATAATGTCTAATATATATAATATTCTATTCTTATTTTTTAGCTTTATTCTAGGATAAAATTGAGAGATTTGGAGGGAGTTTGTTCTTATCTGGCCTCACTCTTAGGATTTGTAAGGGAGAATAAGAATAGAGCTCAGTCTCAAGCTAATCTTTCCCCACTACTGAAAAAAGATTCTTCTGTGTACTTCACATGATGCCGTGTGAATCATGAGGTTTCCCATCATGGCAGGTGGGAATAGACCACCGTCCAGCCTTATGTGAGTGCCAGATACTCTTCTCTCTAAGCCTTTCAAGAGTTTGCTTTCCTAGCCTCAGATAGTTTCCCCATACACGTAATACTGATCATTATATAGCAGAATACTCAAGGGGGCCCTCTACAGATCTCTGGAGTTATCTCTCTTTCTGTGGAGTTCTCTCCTTTCTGGTGCTCTGTCCTTCAAATTCTAGGAGTCTTAGTCTCCCTGGATTCTCATGTTCATATTCTTCACTCAGAGAGCTCACCAAGCTCTGTCTCAACTGTCTCTTCTCTGCAGCACAGTATGGGAGCTTACTCAATGCAGTAACACTAGCCTTCAACGAATTGACTTTAGTTGTTTCCCATGTCTCAAGGACCATTGTTTTCATCATGTGATGCCTAATATTTTGTACACTATTACTTTATGTATTTTGTCTGTTCTCAGTTGTGTCGGGGAAGAGTACAGCTGTTCTTCATTACTCTAAATTGACCATAAACAGAGGTCCTATCAATAGGGATTTAAGGCAGGGCAGGGTTTAAATATGTCAACCAAGGTCCACTATTTTCCAAATCTGATCATGATTCTTCTGTCTAGAAGGCAAGTTTAACAAGGAGATTTTTCACTGTATATCAGAAATACATTCACGTGTTCCCTGGGTTTTGTTCAGATGGAGTCTGGTATGGTTTCCCACACCTTGGACTGTGCTGTGTTCAGACACTACCAGTCTGCTCTGATTGGCTTTGTTTGTCCTACTCCTTTTAAGTTGGTTAAATTCTAGCCACTAACCAGGACAAAGACAAGGCTTTGTATACCGGTTCCTCGTAGGAGAATACATCCCCCATCCAAATCCATTGAAATAAACAAGTTCCTTGTTTTCTCCCTGATCTGGTACGATTTTTATTGGAAATTAAATATTTCAGACTTTATTCAATTTTTTAAATTTCCTACTTTCTGACTTGCTCATTTGAACATCCTAACCCTTTGGGATATGTTAAAGTACAAGTCACTAGTATTTAAAACCTTGTTCTGTGCATTTTAAAACACATCCCACTCCCATTAAATGCAGACTTTACAGTACTAAACGTACCCTCTTCTTTTCAGATACCTGAGAATTTCATTTTCTTTATTGCAAGATTCATTAAACGTTGACCTCAACCTCTAAATTCACTTTTGTCCAGCATATCTAGGTTATTATGGTTGAAACGAGTTTGGAATTAATTGCCCATGACAGTTTTATTTATATGTCTGTGTATAAATATTTTGCTTAATTTTTACTGAATGTGAAGTGTCCACACATATCAGTCATGTGTCTCCACAGCAACAAAATTCTCAAATATTTCAAAATAAATAACACAAAGTCTACTGACTAAGATGTTTACAAACATAGAAGTATAACTGGTTTGTGTGTGTGGGTGCAAGTGTATGGTCTACTGAAGGGGTGGCCTGCCCCTCCACACCCGTGGGCATTTCTCCTTAGGTGGAACTAGAGACTTGAGAAAAGAAATGAGACACAAAGTATAGAGAAAGAAAAAGTGGGCCCAGGGGACAGGCGCTCAGCATACAGAGGACCGTACGGCGCCGGCACCGGTCTCTGAATTTCCTCAGTATTTATTGATCATTATCTTTACCATCTTAGAAAAAGGGAAGTGGCAGGATAATAGGATCATTTTAGGGAGAAGGTCAGCAGTAAGACATATGAATAAAGATCTCTGTGACATGAATAAGTTCAAGGAAAAGTGCTATGCCTTGATATGCATATGCAAATATCTCCATAAACCTTTTTAGTGCATAAAGAGCAGCATTGCGCTAGCACGTCCCACCTTCAGCCCTAAGGCGGTTTTCTCCTTTCTCAGTAAACAGAACATACAATAGGGTTTTACACCGAGATGTTCCATTGCCCAGGGACGGGCAGGAGACAGATGCTTTTCTCTATCTCAACTGCCAAGAGGCCTTCTTTCCTCTTACACTAGTCCTCCTCAGCACAGACCCTTCATGGGTGTCAGGCTGGGGGACGATCAGGTCTTTCCCTTCCCACGAGGCCATATTTCAGACTATCACATGGGGAGAAACCTTGGACAATACCTAGCTTTCCTAGGCAGAGGTCCCTGTGACCTTTGGCAGTGTGCGTGTCCCTGGGTACTTGAGATTAAAAGAATGGTGATGACTTTCCACAAGCATACTGCCTTCAGGCACTTGTTTAACAAAGCACACCCTGCACAGCCCAAAATCCCGTTAAACCTTGAGTCACCACAGCACATTTCTCTTGCAAGGACAAGGTTGGGGGTAGGATCACAGATTAACAGCATCTCAAATACAGAACAAAATGGAGTCTCCTATGTCTCTTTCTTTCTATATAGACACAGTAACAGTCTGATCTCTCTTTTCCCCACAGTCTATGAAACCATGCTTTATTTTGAAATGTTAATTAATAATTCATGAGGAAAAATAAAATTCAGTGAGAAATTATATATGTAAGTTAATAAAGGATTGAACTAATTTTATTGATTTGGCAAATGTTTAATTTTTTAATATCAAATTAATTAAAAACCAAAGAACATAATTAACTGTTGAAACTAAATTAGTTGATATGCATTATTTCTAAATAGAAGCTGAAGAAATATGAACTGAAGCCAAGAAGCAAAATAGATTCCAACCTCAGAAAAATACAATCAAGTGGATTGTAACAGAAATGTGAGTTTAAGTAGATATTAAACAAAATAGGACTAGAGACAAAAAAAAAAAAAAAAAGAAAAAAAAAAAAACTCTGGTGGTAATAGACCAGAAAAAGAAACCCAAGCCTAAAAAACATTCAGTGAATTTTACCTGGTGATAAAAAGATGACATGAGGCAATTTTTAAATGAGCAATAAACCACTCAATATCTTGCAGTTGAATAATTCAGTTTTAATAAAAAAGGAATCCAATAAATCAAATTCTTATAAAAGATACAGTATAGATTTTATTATAACATCTGTAACTAGAAATATAAAACATTAATTTCAAGTTTGAAAACAATTTCACATTGACATGCTCATTTCTCCCACCTGCAATATGTACACAGAGATATATTTTGTTTTAAGTATTTAAATGTAATAGTGAACTATGTAGGATTCTAAGCTATTGTTTTTTCACCAAGTAATTCTTATAGTGACTAATTTTTTCCACTAAGCTTTTCAAGATTATTATAAATAGGACCACCTGTGAGTTTCAAGCTCTTATATGGTTCCCCTAAACGTGGACACAAAGTCATTTTACAGAAAGTTTACTTGCTCAGATGGCATTTGGTTCAGTCTTTTCTTTAGAATTTGACATAAAACTAAGAGAGCTAGCATTTCTTTAAAAAGCGAGCAGAAATATAAATTTATTTAAAATAAATAAGATGCAAAAATAACTATATGTAAAAGTAAAGGATGATATTATTTTCTTGAATAATAGTGAAAAGTAAAATTAAGATGTGTATACTGAATGTAAAAATGCTCTCTCTTTTGAGTTAATCCTCATAGCTACTCTGCAAGTCCTCTTTAATATTTACCCATGTCTTTACAGCTCATGTTTTGACATAGAAACTCCACTTCCAGGAAAGTACAATAAGAAAATAATCAGTGGTGGCAGCAAGATCTGTGAAAGATAATATTTAGTTTAATACACAGCGTTTATAACAATTTTGAAAATAACCTGGATATTAGGCATATAACATGATTAAAAATTGATTTAGAGTCAGGAAGGCAACCTGGGTCCAAAAGAAAGCACACACGTGAAGGTAGCCCATTGGAGGCCCTGCTTGGGCCAGGAAGGCATCTTGCAGTGAGTGACCTGGAGCAGCAGGAGCTAAGTTCCACAGAACACCTAGACCTGGGCAGGCAGGGTCCCTGCCTTGAGCACGCATTTCAGGGGCCCTGCACATTGGAATGACTTTTTTTTGCATGGAAAGACAGGGGCTGTAGCCCTAGGCCAGCAACTGTGTAAGCCTGTTCCTGTTTCTCCCCTTGGAGACACTCTAATCCCACAAGAGATTGAGTAAATGTTCCAAGGACCACGAAGACTCATGCCTATGAGATGGTTTCTGGCCCCATAACTTCTTCATGGTTTCAGAAAGATGACTAGCAAGGATCACTCCCACTGACAGGGGCTGTATTTCTTTTACCAGAGAGCAGAAGATTGGTGTGCAGGAAAGATGCTGACATGCTGAGTTCTTTCTTTTCAGCAGAGGAGAGTTCAGGACTTTGGGCAACTGGCACAGTTCACTGGCTGTAGCCAAATGTGTGACCAGTATGCCTACTCTTGCCCTTTTGCTATCCAGTTGCTGCGCTGCCTATGGTCTGCAGGTCCTGAAGACTGAGGAGATGGCAGTAGTCATCCCGTTCCTGGGGAGTTTACTACCACTGGTACTCTTCACAGGTTCCCCATCATATGTCAGGCAACCCTCACAGAGTGTCTCAGCTTATCCCTGGAGGGTTTACATGACCATCAACAACTTATTTCAATCAATGTGCTCCATTACCACTGATTTGCCAATGATATGCTTTTTTCTCTGAGTCTAAGCCATACCAAAGGAAAGATAAATATTCCCTGTGCAAATGAAATCACTCTTTTATCTCTGCCTAGGAACTCTTGCCTACTCTGCCACCTAATACCATTGCATGGAGGGTAGAAAGGTAGGGAATGCGGTCAAAATTAAAAGAGATTATATTCTGTGATTGCAATGATAACAGAGTTCAAGAGAAGGTAGGTTGAAGGATGTTTTGTTTGACATCTTTACTATAAAATTATGTATGGTAAAGTCAACATAATCAGAAAATGAACTATCATTCATATTTTGTCTGAATACTGCAGGCAAAACTCACATTTATAGTCACTATCAATGAAACATAGTAATGAGAAATTTTGGAAGAGTCACTGGAAGCCAAAGTTCAAGAACTGCAAGGTGGATGATGCAGTGTCATGAGAAATAATGTAATCAGCAATAAATAAGTGTTATTAGGAGACTACAGGAGGAAGATTATTAATATCATTTCAATACAGATAGGTTCAGAAGGCATTACAAGTAATAACAGCACTGATCTTTTTTTCAGGGAGATACTAGCCAGGAATGGTACATTTGACAATACAAAATAGAAAAAGCTGGTTTCTGGATCTGTACAGAAAGTGTTAGTGTCTAGACATCATGAATATTCACATGTACTGATTTGACAATAAACAAATACATATATGCTTCTACTAATTTTTCCATTTACTGATATGCCTCCATACTTTACATGAATCCATAAGTTTCTAAGTCATTTTAATCAAAATATTTATAAAGACAAAAGCCATGAAAATACTTTTCTGGGACCACACAAAACCTGTTGATGGCCTTGTTGCTACATATAGGGTGGCTAAGCAAAAAAAAAAAAAACTATATTGAGTACAATGGGATCCAGGCTTCTTACCCTTGGAAAGAGAAGTACAAATAGGTGAAGATGCACATCTAGAGTGAACTCTGCATTGTCGCACTACAGATAGAGTTACTGGTATAATCACATGGGTTTCACTGTATAAAAATAGAACTATGGATATGGATAGAGAGATGGATGTTTATAGATGTAAATATATGCATATACAAATATACATTCATTCCAGTCCTGTACTTTGTGAAGGCACCTGAAGAGCAACACATCAGTAGCAATGAGCACACCTAGAATATAGATCTTGGTTGCTAATTACATTCTCCCCTGAAAAATCCAGAACTTTTTGAAAAATGGCTAATCGAGGGATGGGAAGGGAAACTAAAAGATGAACATGGAACAACTCCATCAGTGAGAAGCATTCAAAAATGATGGAGACATGACAAAAAAGACACAGGAGTTACATGAAAGAAGCTCAAACAGCCAATTATAAAGTAATTTCAGGAGAAAACGTGTAATGATAAGAATGGATTATAATGTCAAATAAATGAGGAATCCACAAATAGGTAAATAAATAACCAGAAGAGGGGCAAATACTCTTTCTGACAATAAAAGCCAGCTAACAATTATAACTAAATGGCAGAATCAAATAATCACTATTGGGAAACAATATAAAAAGTTTAAGCAAGGAAAAAAACATCAATAGATGCTAAAATGCTGGGAGACAGTGAGATAAGAACACGATTGTATATAGCCTGAAAATATTTCTTCACATTTATTACAAATTAATATGTTGTAATATAAAATATTACAAAGGGAAAACACGTTTATTACACATGGGGAAATGTAACTTTATAGTCTATCAGATTTCATCTTAATGATTGAATGATGAAAGTAGACTACTAGTAATGGGACATACCAACACTATCTGGCACCTAGTAGGATGCAGTGAAAGAACATAGTATCACTTCTGTGATATTCTGGATAATAATTCCTCTGGATTGGACTTAGGTCCAACCATGAGGAAACACTGAACAAAGACATTTGGTTGACAGGAACCTAAGAGGAGATTGTTCTTGATGCAAGACTGAGAGTTAAATGCAATACTGCTTTCTATGACGTAAACAGAAACAATGGAAGATAATCAATGTTCTGCGTATTTCCAACAGCTCCTCTGTTTTTCTTTTTATGCTTTATCACCTTTGGATCTGGGAAATTTCTCCCTTTCTCTCTCTTAGAGCTAAGCCCTATTGTTAATATATTCATCTTTCTCCCTCAGGACTCTATTGTCGTTCTTTTACTACCCTGTGACATGAGTTAATAAATGTTGTTCTGTCAGACTAAGCATGTAAACTGATATGTGTGCAATGGTCATTCCTTAGGATACCAAAGTAATTTTGATCTGACTCAATGACATCTGACAGAAACATTTAGCAGATCTAAGTCAGGTATTATTGAGAATAGGAGTTCAGGAATCTATCTCTTGCTGGACAGGAAACAGGGAAATTAGCTGAGTGGACAAGTGTAAAATTCTCAAGGATAATAGAGATCTAAAAAGTTATCTGTATTAGCAAAAATGGAATGACATTTAAAAGATAGCACTGGTTCTCTAATTTTGTGTGGCAAATTATCACTGGCAAGCTTTAAAACAATGAATTTACTAGGTCCCACTTCCTAAAATTTTGATTCAGTAGGTATAGTTTAGGACTCAGAAAAGTTTTATTATTATCAAGCTCTTAGTAGATTCTTTTCCACATTAATTAGAGAACCAACACCATAGCAGTATCTTGCAGAGCTCATTCTGTTATTGTTAGTATTGACAACTACTGCTGTTAATATAAATAACTTTCCCGGTCTTTGTAATTTCTTAAAAGATATTTGACGCTCTACGAAGTTTCTGTTTAATTTCTCTACTTCCCTGTCAAGACAAGCAAAAGAGCTAGGTTTGGAGAGCATGGACCACACTCTGAAAGACGTTGAATTATTGGATTAAAAAATCATATATCTAGATTAAAAAGGGAATATATATAATGATATATATAATACTCACATATGTATAATATAATGTAATGATATATGTAATAGTCACTTATAATTATATATAGTATTCACTTTTTAATATAGATATATGCACTCTTTAATCCAATAATTCAATACATATTAAATAATACATATTCACTTTTTAATATAGATATATTACATGATCATATAGATAGATATAGACAGATATATAGATAGCACATTGCAGATCTTGACACAGTGGGAAAGCTGTTAGTTGTATCCAGTTTAAAACTGATTTCCAACAGATGAATATGTGAGATCAAGTGCAGACCTTTCTATGAGATCTTCTCTTGGAATGCCCCCTTCCTCTGGGAAAATAGTTTGTGAGCACATCCAGCTTCCAAAGCCTCATTTACCTACTCCTTTTCACCTATTTTCTACCATACCATTAGCGCACAAGATTTATTTAGTTAACATTTTCACAAACTGACATGTCTTCTTCACCTTTATGACATCAACATCTGTCACAGTGCCTGATATATACCAGATATCCTCAAGTTATATATTAAACTAAAAGAACCGCTCATGTCTATTTTATGTTGTGCACAAAATTAGCTTAAAATTACACAAAGTTACCCTAAAACAATACACATTTATTACCTAACTGTTTCTGTGGGTCAGAAATTTTGCATAATTTAGCTGGGTCCTCTCCTCAGGTTCTTGTGAGGCTGAAATCACAATGTTGACTCAGTACATCCTTATCCTGGAAATTCAATTAGGGAAAGATCAACTTCCAAGCTCCCTTAAATTATTGAAAAATTTATTTCCTTGCAGTGAGATAACAGAGGTCCCTATATTCTTGCTCTGTTGGCTGGGATCTGTCCTCAGCTCTCAGAAACTGCTCATGATGTCAGGCCACAGAGGCTTATCTCTTATATTTTGAATCTCTCTAATTTCTTGTCTCTCATATCTAGATTCTTTCTTTTGAAAAAGGATCAACTGATTTGGTCAGGCCCACCTGAATTTATGGAGGTGATTATACCAGACAATCTTAATAGTCCAATAATCTCTGGAGCTATTTTAGAATTCTGCCTGCCATGACCCTTAATAAATTAGGATCTCAGAATATTCATTCTAATTCGAATGTGGTTCAATTTTATGTACAGCTCAACATTCAAATACTGTATTATCTATTATGTATATTCAGACAATCAACCATGGCAATTTGATTAATGAACTGTTTTCCAAGTCATTTTTTTTTTTAACCCAAGTTTGGCAAATGTCAAAGTCTAGTACTATTTTCATATTATGGCAAGAAAAAAGTGACTGTTAAAGATTCCTTCTATCTTAAGTAAAATAATGGGGGGAAATTGATGCCTGACATTGCCCTTTCCTCTGTTTATATAGATCATAATAAAGTAGCTAACTTAAAATGACTGCTTGCTTTGACCAGGCGTTGTGCTACTGCATACATTGTGTATTAAATTTTAAGTGAATCATGTTAAGCTTACTATTACTGTACCTATTTTACAGATCACAAAGCCTAAGCTAAGAGAGATGTTTAATATATATTTTGAGTCTTTTCCAAGAAACATCCCTCTTTAGAAAAAGAGATATGCCTAAGTCATAATGAAATGAGTTTCTATCCGTACATCTGTTTTTTCTTACCATTCTTTATATTCCTAGAATTCATATTTGAGATCATTTTTGTTAAAGAAACTAAAATAATAATCTTCTCTACTGTGCCTTTAAATTTATGTTTCAAATTAGACTATTATATCAGCTCTAGCAATGTACAATTGAAGGTAACCTTTGTAAAACAATAAAGATATCATTTTGTTCCTGAAACACAGTAATATATTCAATATGACACAAAGGAAATCACAGCATGTTACTACCTTTAACAATTCTTAGGAAAAAACTGTTTAAAACCCAGATCAATTAGTAAAATTAATAATGTTTCACTAAATTGCAACCTTAAATTTTGAGTGTATACAATTAAATAGGCATAAGTAATTTAAAAAACTAAACAGTTTAATTCTCTCATCGGTGTGTCTTTTAATATAAATGTAGAAAAACTACTGTGCTAATAATTATAATTATGCATATACATGCAAAAATAATGTTTCTCAGGCTATATATTAAATACTTGGGTACTAGAGTGAAGAGTACTTGATTCTATGCGTAAGAAATTTTTGTTTTGCTGTATTGAAAAAGGTATATTTATGTAAAATTTAGTAAAAAAGACTTTGCATGAATTATGTATATAAACGCTTCACATGAGCTACTTCCCACAGCAAAAATTAAAATAGGCCAATATGTAAATCAGGATCCCATTACTACTCCTGTTATAAAAAATTACTTATAAACTTAAGTAAGATTTTTATTTCAACATTGCTAATACAGATTTAGGTCCTGCCCTCATGCTCTTTACAGAGAAGTGAAGGAAATAGGACATGTCTGCAAATGAGTAATTTGAGATAGGAAGCACTGACAACTCATTTAAGAAGCAATTCTCAAGCACCTGCATCAGGGAAACACTCCACTAAAGTGCTTGAGTTAAAGCAGGTGGCCTCCGTGTTATTGAGAAAAAGGATGGCAGGTAAACCAAACCACAAGAGGACAGATTAATGGTACTCCCTGGGTTAGGTACCATTTGCTAAGGGAAGCAGAAATGTGTGTACGCGAAGGTAAAGAGTGTGATTTCAGTCTGTGTTCCTTATAGTCACAGACTTGATAAAGATTCATAGGTTGGCCGGGCACAGTGGCTCCTGCCTATAATGCTAGCACTTCGGGAGGCCGAGGCGGGTGGATCACTAGGTCAGGAGATCGAGACCATCTGGCTAACATGGTGAAACCCCATCTCTACTATCTCATCATCAGGCTGCAAATTTTCCTTTTGCAACTTTTATGCTTTGTTTCCCTTTTAAAAATTGAATGCTTTTAACAGCAACCAAGTCACCCCTTGAATGCTTAGAAATGTTTTCAGCAGATACCCTAAATCATCTCCCTCAGGTTCAAAGTTCCACAAATCTCTAGGGCAGGGGAAAAATACTGCCAGTCTCCTTGCTAAAGTGTAACAAGAGTCACTTTTGTTCCAGTATCCCTGAATAGCCAAAATAACAACATAGTGAATTCATAATTTCCTATTTTAAAGCTCACTAGTCATCAAAGCTAAAGTCATCAAAATACTGTAATACTAGTATAATGATAGACCTATAGACCAATGTAATCAAATGGAGAGCACAGAGTTAAATTCACACATTTATGGAGAATTTACTTACAACAAGGGCACCAAGTCCATTCAATGGGGTAAAAAGCAGTGTCTTCAACACATGGTGTTATTACAACTAGATTTCCATTGTGCAAAGAAATAAAGTGGATTCCTACCTCCCTTCATATTTGCAAATTAACTAAAAGCTGATTAATGAAATTAATATAAGAGATAAAGCCATCTTAAAATAGTTGGTAAGTGTTCATAATTTAACACCAGATTTAATAATTTAACCTCTAATTTAACAACGAATTTTCAAATAGGACACCAAAGCATGAAAATAAATAAATAAATAAATAAGACTTCATTCAAATTACAAACTTCTGAGTATTAAAGACCATCAAAAAAGTCAAAAGACTGCAGAATGGTAGAATATATTTGCAAATTATTTGCCTGTTAAAGGTTCAATATTCAGAACATATTAAGAGCTCATAAAACTCAACAAAAAAGGCAACTCAATAAAAATATCATCAAAAAACTTGAATAGACATTTCTCCAAAGACGATACACTAATGTAAAAAAATCCCATAAAAATACTTGACATTATTAGCCATTAGGAAAATGCAAATTAAAACCACAATGGCATACCACTTCATACCTACGAGGATATCAAAAAATAGAAATTAAGAAGTGTGGTCAAGGTAATGGAGAAATTGGAAACCTCATACATTGCTGGTGGCACAGCTGCTGTGAAACAATTTGGTGGTTCCTCAAAATGATAACTATAAAATTAACATATGATCCACTTATAGGTATTTACTTTAGAAATTGAAAACAGGGACTCAGACCGTTGAACACTTATGAGCATTATCAAATTGTCCGCAATAGCCAATAGATAGAAACGAAGTGTTCCTAATGCATGAATGAACTTATTTTTATTTTTATTTTTATTTTTATGTTTTTAGAGACAGCATATGGCTATGTTGCTCAGGCTGGAATGCAGTGGCTGTTCACAGACGTGATGCCAGACTGATCATCACGGGAGTTTTGGCCTACTCCATTTCCATCCTGGGCCAGTTCATTCTTCCTTAGGTCAATCTGGTGGTCCCCTGTTCCTGAGAGGTCAACATATTGATGCCAAACTTAGTGCAGACACCCAATCGGCAGAGCGCACTTCAGCCCAGAACTTCTGGGCTTAAGCAATCCTCCTGCCTCAGCTTCCCATGTAGCTGGGACTACAGGCACGTGGTACCTATGGCGAGCTGGATTTTTAAATTACTACATGCATACAATGGATTATTACTCAGCAATAGTAAGAAATGAAGCACTGAAATATGCCACAACATGAATGATCCTCGAAAATCTTATGCTAAATGAAATAAACCAGACACAAGAGGCCACTTAGTTTATGATCTATTTATATAAAATGTCCGCAATAGACAAAACTGTCAAAAGAAACAACAGATCGATGGATGCCAGAAGCTGTGGGACATGGGAATCAGAAATAATTGTGAATGGGTAATGGGTTTCTTCTGGATTGATGAAAATATTCTGGAATTTATAACTGTGGTTACACAATTTGTGAATATACTAAAACGCACTTTAAAATGATGAATATTACGGTTTGTGAACTTTTTAGGTTTTCTACTTCTATTTGAGCCAATTTGACAATTTCTTACTTTACAGAAAGTTATCCCTTTCCCCTTTTCCTTTTAAGTTCATTTGTGCCTATTTTTTCATCATCACCAGTGTTGTTTGGCTATTAATCTTTTCAGAATACTTATTTTAGCTTAGATAACCATTTCTACTCATGTTCACCACTAATTTTTGTCTGGTCTATTCATTGTATTTATACCTTTTTTTCTTGTTATTTTCATTGTGTTTTATCTCTATTTGACCATTTGGCATGTTTCCTTTTCAATGGTTTGTCTTCCCTTTAAGATGAATCAATTGGATACTTGAAATGTCCCACTAATGACAACTTAGTATTTCATTACAGTGTTGAATTCATTTATATTTAATATACTTTGGCTGTCTTAGTATGTCAGTTTTTGAGAATAGTACTTTAAAATATCTCATGATTGTGAAATGATTAATTTTTCATAATTCTGTCAGTTTTTGCTGCATTGCTTGATTCATATAAGTTTATAAATTTTATATCATCTTAACGGTGTATTTCTTTTATTTGCATAATTTCTCTTTTTGTCCTAATATTTTTACTTTAATGCTTATATTTGTGAAATTACATTTATGACACTAGCTTTATTTTGGTTAGTGTAACTTTTTTCTCTTTCTTTGTTTTAACTAAGTCTAAAATTTCTCAGTATCTGTATCATCCAAAAACTAGGACCAGAACTTTAATTACATTTCTTTATATCTCTTCCTATTTTATGACACAGTGGCTAACATTTTATTTATAGGTTTTCTAAAAAACAAAATTTGATTTGATTATTTCTGTTTATAACCAAAAGAAGATTTATTTTATCACCTATTTTATCAATATCTGGGGTCTTTATTACTATTTGCATTTTCCCCCTCCTTATTTCTTTACATTTTTACTGGCTGAAATATATGTTTTAGAATTTATTTCAGGAAAGATAACTGTGTAGAAAACTGACTTAGTTTGTGTAGCTGTTTAAAAGTGTTATTCTGCTCTCAGTTTTAAAAATGATGAATTATCAATTATCTTCCTTTAGCATTTTGAAAAATTTGTAGCTTTAAAATAAAGAAAAAAACCCTTTTTTCTCATCTCACAACATTGCTGACACTAAATGTGTGAATATTCTGCACCAAGCAATTCTGAATGTCTTACAGTTTAATTCAATTCTGACACTAGCTTCCTGGAATTATTACAGGATAGACCTCACAGAGGGGCTCAGTTCTGAACAACGGAGGCCAATTGCAAGTAGTGAGTTCCTAGGCTACGTACATTTCTATGTAATTTGTGTATGAATTGGAGGTTCCCATGAACCCATTCTCACTTTGGATAACTTCCTAAAGCAGCTGACAGAAATCAGAGAAACACTTTACTTACTATTACTAGTTTGTATAAAAGATACAGATGAACCTCAACATCAGGAGGTACATAGGGTGAGATCCAGAAAGTTCCTGAATTCAGGACACTTCTGTCCTGGTGGAGTTCGGTGGAGCCACCCTCCTTGCGTGTGTATGTGTTCACCAACCTGGAATCTCCCCTAACCCCTTTGTTAGTGTTTCTATAGATGTTCCATTGCATAAGCATTATTGACTAAATAACCAATAATGATGCAATCTTCTACCCCCGTCTTCTCCCCAAATGTTGGAGGGTGGGGCAGGCAGTGCCAATTTTTAATCATGTTTTGCTCTTTCCAATTATAAAGCTGTCTAGAGACTCCAGCTGCCAGTTATCTCATTAGCATACCAATGGTACCCATTATCCTGAAGATTTCAAAGTTCTTAGAAGTTCTTATGTCAGGAACCAAGGATAGAGACCTAATATTATAACAGAAGACGCTCCTATCACCTTATCATTTAGGAAATTACAAGTGTTTCAGAATTTCAGTGTCAGAAAGTGAAGGCAGAGACCAAATGTATGTCTTACTATGTCACAACCTTTTAGTTAATTACTATTGCTAATGAGATATTGCTGCTGTCAAGCTAATTAACATTTCACTGTGGATAATTTTCCATTCTTTCATCAGTTGTTTTAATTTTTTTTCTTATGTATTTGATGTCACAGGGTTTTACTATGTATTTCCATAAACTTATGTGCATAGTTTCACTCTTCTATTTGGCACTTTAAATAAAACCTTATATGAAGAGGCCAGGCGCGGTGGCTCACGCCTGTAATCCCAGCAGTTTGGGAGGCGAAGGCGGGCAGATCACGAGGTCAGGACCATCCTGCACAACACGGTGAAACCCCGTCTCTACAAAAAATACAAAACATTAGCGGGGCGTGGTGGCAGGCGTCTGTAGTCCCAGCTACTCTGGAGGCTGAGGCAGGAGAATGGCGTGAACCCGGGAGGCGGAGCTTGCAGTGAGCCCATATGGCACCACTGCACTCCAGCCTGGGCGACAGAGGGAGACTCCATCTCAAAACAAACAAACAAACAAAAAAAACACTTTATATGAAGATTTTTTGTTCTTTATTTCAGGAAAATTCTTAGTCATGTTTTTAAAGATTGTATCTCCCTCATGCTTTCTAATACATTTGTTTTGTTTTTGTAAAAATATGCTTTGACATTTTCATCTTGAATTTAATATTTTTAGCATCTTTTTCATTATATTAACCTCCATATGGAAGTGTGCTGACTTATGGGTGAATTCCAAGATTATTTTGAAATAATGACTTCCTTTTGGAAAGCTTAGAATTTATCTTGTCTCTTGTTTCTCTGTTTTAATAACATTTTTAAACTTCTATTATTTATAATTAGTTATTTTAATCTTCAACTATTCTTTATTATTGTGGTCATTTTTTCTTTGTAGTAATTTATTAACTTTTATGCCTATTTTTCTTCTTTTCTAATACTGTTCTATGTGCTTCTTATAGTTTTTTTTTTTTTTTAAATAGATTTCTCAATTACATGAAGATTGAAAACGGCAAAATCTTCTGTTGAGTGAATTGGCTCTCTTAATTATTTAATGCTTTTTGTAGTTTGACATTCTTTTTAGTGTAAGAAAGAATTTATGGAAAATAGTTTTGTTCTTTTTATTCTGCCTTTGTAATTTCTTTTTCTTCATTCTTTTTGGTCTGATTGATAGATTCTGATTATTTCTCCCTGACCCACATGACTATAGTGTTCAGAATCAGGTCATCTATTGGCAGTTCATGTACATTGTTGTCTCAGCCTAGGTCCTGGTTGTTTGGCTATTTCTGATTAATCTTGTCCTCCTGAGCAACAGCTCAATACAGGTCACAGCCCTATCCGTTTTCATAGATCAGGTTCTGGCCACTCTACAATTTATAAGGCGATTTCATTCTATTTTCCTTTAAAGTTTCAATTCCTGGATACCTCTTCTGCTTTCTTCCCTAGAGAACTTCATCTCATTGAGTTTAACCCCTTCTTAACTTGAGCTTTCTGTTCTATCTATGAAATGTAAAGATGTTCAACTTGTTTAATGGTCCAAAGACTTTCAAACCATTTTTGATAATCCCTTATGTTTGAAGATGACCAAATGTGACCTAGCATGTGAACTTATGCTTCCACATAAATCAGATATTTAATACTGTATTTTCTAACCAGGTAACAACAGTATTCCAAGTGGTTAGCAATAAGACCTCTTCAGAAAACTCATTGTTAACTACACACACACACCCCCACAAAAAGGAAAAAATAACATAGGATTCTGCATCAGAATAGTTTTTATTCTGTTTCTATTGTTCATTTTATTTATTTGTTTTTCCATCAGGGACATACCTTGATTTATAAAGGCCAGAATATAAATTCTGCAGATATTAGTTGCAGTATTATTTGTATGTGACTATTTTCTTTCATAATCGTGTAAATGTTTTTAGTTTTTAATTCCAATTTCCTTATTTTTTTGAAATTCTATATATATTGAATACTTCACATACAGTTTATTTTGATTAACAAATCAAATAAATTTAATCATAGTTAAAATAAAATAGCATACTGTTTGATCTGTTTGATTTTTTGTAAGCTATTGCTAACATAGCAATTTTCGTAAGCAATCATTTATTCCAAATAATTGTGAATAGTACAAATTTAACATTTTTTCTTGCATGATTCTTGAAGGAGGTTCTGTTATCTTGCTTACTCCCTCTTGTGATCTTACATTTTTCTATACATAAAATCAATCACTTTAACAACATTTAGTCTGCATTCCCATATTGGGCCTGAGTGTGGTTCTCAAATATTTTGGCAGATTCAGAAAATATCATATATAGTCTTAGAGTTGGTCCAAGAAATATTATTATTTCAACATCTTTAAGGACGTTTTTAGAGACAAATTCAACCAATTTATCATATATGAAAAAGGAATGCTTTTAGATATTCAGCCAAAGTTCTGGCTTGTATTTTTTTTTCTTTATCAGTCATGTAACCATAAATATTTTCAACTTGACTTTGACAAGCTTTAAATTCACTGTGTAAATTTGAAAGTAGTTATCTTTTTTAGTTCTACATTTAGTGTATCCACTTCTTACAAGAAGCACTGAAATATTTATAAATTTCAGCTTTGGTTTCTTCTTGTTTATTGACTTGGTGGTACTATTTTACAGTGGTTTTAACAGGATTCTATTGGACTGTCTCTCTCCCTGCTCTCTCTGTTAAGCTATCTGCTTCTGCATATGTCACACCCAGATTTCAGCCTCCACTAATGGAAGGCTGACTGGTCTGTTGTTTTCCATGATACCATAAAATATAAATTGCTCCCACAGTCTGATCCAATTCAACCAAGGACAATTGCAGAGCTAGTTTTTGAGGCAAGTCTTTGTGGTTTGTTCTGAACACAGGAGGAGTGTTGTTAGTTGTCTCTTTATCTGGTTCTCTCTAGTAGAGTTTTCGGTCTATATGTTAGTGTGTTGCTCATAATTGCTTATCATCAAAATAGCCTTTGTTTCTGAGCAAGTTGCAGCTTGAATTTCCCAACAGTCAGTTTCCAATTAAGTTAGTTGCTTTATACAGAGCTTTGGAGTACTCTGTTTTTATGGACTGCCTCTTTATCATGGCAAAACATTGGAACCTCTGCTCTAGAGTGAGAGCAAGGAGCGTGGTGTAATTTTTCCAGAGTGACAGAGACACACCAGCTCCTCCTCAGTGTAAGTCCTGCCCAGTGCTCCTGGGTAGGGTGCCTTTGAGGACCAGCAGGGGGTGCAGGGCAAATTAGGGATGACATTCTGAACCAGTGCCTACAGGAATCTCCAAGGGCCTGCATGTTGGGATGAGGGTATCATGTTGGTAGGGAAGGTAACTGCTCATCTTCTCAGGTTGCCTCCCCTACATGTATCTTCCACCCTATGAGGGAGTTGGATAGGGATGATCATTTCCTCAAATTTTTTGGCTTGCCATGACTAGGAGTGAGCCTCCACCCTACTGGTCGGGGTTGAGTGAATTAAGAAAAACTCCAGACTCTCAGCTTCAAATGTTAGGAATTTAGCCTCTGCAATTTATTGCTGAGAGGTATGAGTAAAGCTGACAACCTGCCCCTCCTGGTGAGATAACATATCCTTTAATTGAGAAGAGGAGAGAGAGAGAGAGCCTCATTTTCTTGGCCCTACTCACTCAGATTGGAGAGTCTGAAAAAAATTAAAAAGGGGGAAATCAAAGAAATGTTTAAATAGGGAGGGAGGAGAAAGCAAGTCGTGGCTAAGTGACACGGACTGGCTCTTGGTATCACAGTCTAGAAGATTTTCTTGAAAAAAAAATTTCTTTGTTATGAAAAAGTTTCCAAAGACTTCTTTAAAATAATTTCTTCAATATGATCATTTTCTGGAGAGAAAGTTTATAAAACTTACTGTGCTACTATTCCAGAAGTCACATTTTTCCTAATTATTTATTTTAAATATTATGTGATCTCTAAATTTATTATACATTTGATTAATAATATTAGTTTAAAATTTCCATCTCACACAGTGAATTCTGTCATTAAATTATTTTTATTCTTCCTATGAATTTGTTCATTACAGATCAAATTTTAAAATCATACTTAGTAAATTCAGAAATGTTTCTTTTTTTTCTAGTATACACTGTGCTAGTAGAGACCAAAAGATGTACACCATTATGTGGGATTATATGTAGATACCAGATATCATCCTTTTAAGAATCTTGTATTAATGTTCTGTTTTCTAATGTATTTGTCTTGATTGAATGCTGTTGGTATTTTTAATTTAGTTAGCTTTGTTCTTCAGTTCTACAATTAGATATGAAATGTTTTGTTTCTAAGAGGATTTGTGGTCTTTTAATAGAGTACCAAATGGTTCTAGCCATGGATAATTGAATTGGAAAAACTAAATGTGAAGCTAACTTGTATTACATGTAATAGTAGAAGCAAAATACATTGCATTTTAAGTTAGTATTTAAAAGCTAGTTACTACATTCTCTTTTTTCCATTTTAAAAATGATTCAAAATAAAATTCTAAAATTCCTGCCATGTAACCCAAAGTAATTTTATATAATTAAACTGAATCAGAAGATGTTTTGATAGAAACATTTTTGCAATACCAGAAAGATGTGATGAATATTTTCATGAGTCTTCATAGAATTTGTTGATTTTCTTACTATATTTTTATCTTTCTAATAGATCAGAGTTGCGTTTGTTGCTTTTGATATATGAGTTTGATAGAAATAATTGCCTTTTTAATATTCTTATTATATTGATAATAATTAAATGTTCATTTAGTAAAGACTAAGGCAGCACAGGTATTTCATCTTAACTGTTCAATTTCTGGAATTGATTAGAATAATTTTATTGCTGCCCTTAATTTACTTCATAGCCTTTTAGTGTTTCTGTGGCATGTTGCCACAGACTACATACGTGGAGTGTAAAGCAGTTGCCCCCCACCCAGATCTAAGGACAATGCTGTTAACAGAAAAATGTGATAGGTTATATCTAACTTTCAAAGGTACTCTTTAATCTAGTCATTCTGCAGATAAGAAATTGTCAGTAAAGAAGGTTGCAAGTCATGTTTTTTTTCTGAAATATCTAAAATTGAAATTTTGGGACTACATCTTGTAATTTTGCTTCTCAGTGATTTTACATTATTCATGAACACACTCAAAATAATTAATGAGCAGAAAAGCCTGTGTCACAGATGACAAAGACAAACTTCTAGGAGAGTTTACTTCTGGAGCTTCTGTTAAGAATCAGGTTCACTTGAGATGACGACAGGTGACAGGCAACATCTTTTTGCTATCCTTAATTAAAATAACCGGAACAAATTTCTGGAAATCAATTATGTGTCCATGGAGGAGATAGCACTAAACAGAGGTTTCAATTGTCTTCAATACCAGTATAGGAAGCTGATATTCCACATTCAAAGTGGTTCAAGAACCTCATCTAAAAGAGGGAGGTCAGTGGAAGGAGCCAAAGCTATTCTCAAAATTTCTGAATAACAAGTTTCTTAGCAACTGAATCAGTGGAACCCTAAAGGGTTTTGCTGAGATTGCTAAAGGAACTATGCTCCACTTCCAGACCTCAGTGGTGGGGGAGTGCTAGAATCATGCACTTCTGTGTATTCTTCCCTTGGGTGTTGAGAAACTGCACAGATACACACAACAAAGCGCAGAGAAGATGTTCAGCTCATGAAACAAAGACCTGAATTGAAAACAAAATTATGATGACATAACTGAGAGTCTACTTGGCCTTGAAATGCAGAATGGAAAATTGCATGTGTCAAGAAACAGGCTAAGGCAGCAAAAGTAAGTAGGGATATGACAGATACCATGAAACACAAAGACAGCCTCTAGATAGTTTGGAGAACATTAGAACATTCTGGTGCAGTATCTTAGACTAGGACATAAGGAAAATATAAATAATATTGCATACTCCCTTGGAAGTTGTTTCCTGGCAAACATGACAAATTTACATATATACAGTATATATGTAAATATATAATATACATATTATATATTATATATATTATATAAGTATATATTATATATTTTATATAAAAAATATATAGTAAATATAGTAAATATATTACATATATAATTGAAGGAATTAAGCATTAAATTATGTGGTGCTGATGGTGGTGAATGTGGTTAAATTGATGCAAAGGACACTGCTAGTTAGATTACTATTGGTGATCCATTAGTAATCCATTACTCATGATGCTTTCTTAATTTAGATAGCTGTGAGTATGTGAGAATATCACTAAATCATCTCTTTACTAAAAAAAAAACCTCTTAAAAATTCTGAACACCACCACTTTGGGAGGCCGAGGCGGGCGGATCACAAGGTCAGGAGATCGATCGAGACCACGGTGAAACCCCGTCTCTACTAAAAATAGAAAAAACTAGCCGGGCGAGGTGGCCGTCGCCTGTAGTCCCAGCTACTCAGGAGGCTGAGGCAGGAGAATGGCGTGAACCCGGGAGGCGGAGCTTGCAGTGAGCGGAGATCCTGCCACTGCACTCCAGCCTGGGAGACAGAGCGAGACTCTGTCTCAAAAAAAAAAAAAAAAAAAAATTCTGAATAAAGTTTTCAATGATCTCCACTGAAATACTCTCTAATCTTATTATTTACAAAACATTTAGTGGTTTTTCTCCCATATTAAGACTACTCCTGTTTAGATTCTTCTTTTTCCTTCCAAGTATATTCCATCAAATATTCCCACTCAATTCTTTTTATTTTCTTTAGTTCTCAATTATTTTATTTGTACTTCGTATGCTTTAATTTCAATAATTACATGTATTCATATACAACGTCTTCATATACGCCTTTGGTTCCACTGTCAGTCAGTAGTTTTGTTTTGTTTTGTATTCCTAAACAATTGTAACTCTGCCTAAATCAATCAGAAAACAAATTTATTAAAGGATATTTTGCTAAACACAGAATTTGGGGGAAGGGCTGCGGAGCTTGGTTTGGAGGATAGACAGTCAGGAACAACTCTCACAAAGTGTCGTAGAAATGGTCACATGAAAACAGGACCAGGAGCAGATCTTGTCGCTCCACCATTATCTAAGTGCATCTATTCCTACTTCTGAAAACTGATGTTAAGTGGCACTTTTCTGCCCCCTTAAAAGCTGGAGTATGTATTACCCTTGCTTTTTCATGTACTAGCTTTTTGCTTTTAAATCTGCATAGATAAATCGTATCATTAGAGCCTTGATCGTGCATCTGGACTACATACAGCTGCAAGGAATGCTAGGAAAATTTTCCCTGGCATCTTTTTGTTTCTAGCATAATGTAAAGGGATACCCCAAACATAGAAAAGGTGGTCAGATGCAGGAAAAAAAAGTCACCTACAATCTCAAATTATCTGAAAAGTGCTGCACTTGAATTCTAAACTGTTGGTTGAATATCTTAAGGTTTATTCCATTAAATATCTTCAATACAAAAAATCTTTGAATAATGCACTACCTGATGGCCATTAAAATGAGCAATCATGATTTCCCCTTAGTGATCTCTCTGCCTCAGTCACTTCTACCTCCACATTATTTTCCATATATTTCAGTTTATCAGTCAAAGTAAGTCTTATAAAGAGACCTGTACTCACATTCTACATACTTAATAACTACAGCTCTAATAATGTAAAATTGTTGCTGACGCTTCTTTTCCATACTTCTGATTCTCCTATCACCTGCTCACTTTTTTCTTTCCCGTCAGCTTTTATCAACTTTATCATTAGCTTATTCAGTAGGTCTGTTGTTTGTTACATGTTACTCCTTACAAGGACATTAGTCCTATGAAAACATGGACCTTTGTCTTGTTAAGTATTATCCTTGTAGTATTTAGAGTACCTGTCCCATAGAAAGTGCTTAACATATATTTGTTGAGTTAAACATTGTTGAATCATCCCTGAAAAGGAAATGATGAAATTAAAGTGGCATGTGGAAATTTTAGTTGGGCTCTGGCATTTTTTTTTTTTTTTATTGCAGGGCAACATGGGTCTCAATGTGAATAAAGCATGTGTGCAGAGATAGTTCCAGAGAAATATAAAATATAAATATATAAATATACATATGCTATATATATGTGTGTGTTTGTGTATATGTATTCAGTATACATCCATATGTGTCTATAATAGTAGCTTCAGGCTGAAACCCAGAAGGTAAAGTCTAAAGGGAAAACTAAATAAAGAAGTTGAGTTCAATAGGAGAAGACCAATGGCATTCGAGATTATGTTCAAGAGTCTGTAACTAGGGACAGCAGCTAGAAAAACTGATGGAAATTTTCCACTCTTACCTGGCTATATGCTATTAAATATATCCATATTAAACCTCCAAAAAAATCAACCCTTGAATTGACTCAGTGAATATAAGCACTCCAATAACTGCTAAAACTTCATCTATACAAATGGTCACAGTTTTGATCTTTTACATCTTATTTTCATTAAGACTCCATTTCCGAATTCTCCAAGACAGTTTTCTTTAGATTTTCCCATTGCTACTTCATATTTGCTGTTAAGAAGTTAATGCCAGTAAACTAATTGCCATTATGAAAGTTTCCATTTTTTAAATCACTGATCCAAAAATACCATAAAATATATAACTATTGTACCAATGTTTTCTTTGTAGCATCTTATTATAAATTTTAAGTTATCCCTGTTGTTTCTATGTTGTTTAATGAAGACAAGGGTCCTACTATTACAATTATTAGTTCATTTGTTGAATTACTTATACATTCAATATTTATTTACTTACATATTAAGTATTTCTATATAATGTCTTTAATTAGATGTTTTTGTTTTGTTTTGTTTTTGAGATGGAATCTCACTCTGTCTCCCAGGCTGGAGTACAGTAGCGCGATGGTGGGTTCAAGCTATTCTGCTTCAGCCTCCCGAGTAGCTGGGACTACAGGCACGTGCCACTACGCCCAGTTAATTTGTTTTCCTGTATTTTTAGTAGAGATGGGTTTCATACTGTTGGCCAGGCTGGTCTCGATCAACTGAACTCGTGATCCACCCACTTCAGCTTCCCAAAGTGCTGGGATTACAGGCGTGAGTCACCATGCCCAGCCTAATTGGATTATTTAATAAAAAATAAGAGTACCTACTGCAATCAAGGCACTCTACTGGCCACTGTGGCTCCAGCAGTTGAACCAATAAAAACTATTTTGTGTGTCTATTCTATTTGGAGAGGCAGAAATAAGTAACCTAAAAATAATAACATGGTTTTGGTTTGTGATATTAAGAAATATAACGTGGGTTGTGTGCGTGTGTGGGAGTGTGCATATGGTGGATGATATTGTCAAAGATTATACCAATTTTCTTTAAGTACTAAGTATTCCATCCTATGATTAGTTTTTTATCACAACGGAATCTCTTCATGATGCCAAATGTTGAAATAAGGCCTTTTCTATGGACCAAAAGAATTGAGACATAAGTAAGTTTTGCTCTTAGCCGAAAGGTCTAAATGAACCACATTTTCACTTAATCATAAAAATTTGAGCAACAGAGTAGAACACTGGGACAAAATGCCATAAGAAACATGTATGTATATTTCAGTTAACAACCTCAAGAATAAAGTGTCTGAGAGTTTGTTAATGCCATGTATTCTATACTACAGAGTGAAGACAGGCTACTCCCTCATCTGTTTATATGAAAAATATCTGCCTACTACATAGTGCTTCAAGTGATGCTAATATATTTTGTTCATGTCAACATAATACGCTTCCTCTCCATAATGGCTTTCCAAGCCCATTTATTTTATTTTGTATACTGTGTTTAAAGTTGAGAATTCTATTATTAATGATTGCCCAATTTAAAACCAAACTTCAAAGTTGTGCTTTGAAGCAGTCATCACTGTTCTGTAACCTATCCACTGATAAACTATAAGGAAACACAAGTTGCTGCACCCAATGGTCTTTTTCCATGGGTGAGAGTACTGTGTATTCAAATTTAGGGAAAGAATACAACATCCTTGCCAGCACTTTTAAAGCTATTTTATGTATAAAGATAAAGTGACCAACCTAATGACTAGGATCTAAGATAAAAGTGTCTTCATTTTAAAAGTTCTCAGAAAACTAGGCTTTAGTAAGCATAGAATACTATTAATTAATGTGCATGAAGAACAGGTATACACTACACTTGGTATTCTAGAGATTCAATCCAAGACAAAATAATCAATGAGATCTTAAAGAGAATTGGAAGAAGCCAGTTCTTGAAGTCCTCAAATCAATTTATGTCAACTATAATTCAAGGAAGCATCTTAAGTAAAGATGGAACAGGTTAAATAAAACTCATATGTCTCAATCAATAAATAATATATCTTTGGGTCAGAAAACTTTTTTAAATGTGTCTTAAACAGATTAATACTCTTTGCTCTAAGAAATATATAAAAGCAAAGAAAATCTTTTGATACAGTTTCTTTTCTCTCAAGACATATTTGAAATGTACTGCACAGTATGATTAAGCAGTTAAATTTAATAGAGTGTAAGTTTTTGCTCCCATAAAATAATTTTTCTTTGCTCGCATTGATTCACTAACACCTTATTGAGTGGAATGCATGTTTTGTGGGGGTGTTTTTGGTAGTCTTATTGATTTCTAGAAAGCTGAGAGGATGGAAGCATAGAAAATGATTTTTTTTTTTTATTACAAAGCCAATTAGGATCAAGCTTAAAGCTCAAAAGTAGTCTCTGCTTATAAACTATGCCCCTTTAAAAACATTTTCCCTATGAAGCCAAAAGAAGCTAATCATATTTTAAGATTCATTAATGGAATGGAAAAAAAGTGATGATCTCTTCCTGCTCTGGGCTAGTGAGATCAAAACTACAGAAGTGTACTCAAATCTCAGTGATAAACTTTAAGGAAGATTAAAGATAAATTTCAGTTGCATTAAGAATAGTGTGACTAAAATACTGAGGAGACTCAATGCCAGGTAAATGGAAATCTGTGTATTTTTTTGTTTCGGTTCTATTTGTTTTGCATTGTTTTTGCATGATTAGAATCTATACTTTTGGAAGACAGCATGTAAAAGAGAGATTAGACTTCAAAACATGTGAACGTAATCTATAAGAAAACTGATTTAAATCAACATACGAAAGAACATTTTCACTGCTTTGAGAGGTGGAATGACCAAAAACAAAGAAGATAACTTTTATAATGAGATGTGCTAAAGCTGTAAGTCCAGTTAGAAAGAGATATAGAGAGGACTCTAGGAGAAATAAGCACTAGATTGAAATCTAAATTGTTTGAATGTTAAGTTCACTGAAGTCAGATTCTGTGAAATTGTTAAAGCTTACGTATGTTTCTTTAGGGTAAATTTTATAGTTAAATTTGTGGTAAATTCCTGAAAAAGCACCATCAATCCTTATTTTTTAATCAAATGGTTTCCATTTTCATAAAAGGAAGTATGAGAGAATTATTCTATTCTTAAGAAATTTTAGATAATTAAAATAAAGAAAAAACAACATTCCAATCTCTCTACTTGCAAAATGTCAGCATGCTGATGTGTTAGTGTGTTTCCCATTTTATTATTCTGTATTTATTTTACATTATTATAATCATTTTGTAAATATAGTGCATTTTGAATGTAATATATCAAATAGTTTTATTGCTACATTACTACATGGTTTAATGGTGTTACTGATTTTTAAGCAATATTTAATAATATATCAATCACTTCTTTGTTGCTGTATATTAACAGCAAATTGGAAGATTCAGATTCATGTTACAAATATTACCAAGATTTTTAAAACTAATGCAAGTAGATTCCCCTGTATATTGGATTACATTTGTAGAATGGCTTCCCAAAAGTATTCTTTCTAAGTCACACAGCATGGAGAGTTTAAGGCTCATTGTGTAGAGTGCCAAATTGCTTCCAAAAATGCTGCATTTTTTATTCAGCCTTCAATTTATTTTAATTTCAGAAATTCATTAATTACCTTTCTGATATGGTTTTTGTAAATGCTATCAACACTTGCAATATGAGCAATTCTTCTTTCACTGCCTTTTCAAATATAACACATTCTGTAATCTTTCCGTCCAAATAGGCATACCCAAGAGAAAGTATGAGAATTTACCTATCTGAAAACTAAGTAAAACATAGATGGCTTTTGTAAAGGTGAATAAGGCAGCAATAATCATATATAGCTCTGATCCTGTATGATGGTCTGGATTTCATGCTTACTGTCAGCACCATAGTTTTCTCACCTCCTCAGTCTACTTCCCCATATTTCCTCCTTCTAAGGGTTTAGACTTTTTCTTGAGTCTCCTGCCTGGGATCCATTTTACCTCTGTATCACTATATCTTTTTGTGCAGTTAAATGATCACAGAAATAACCAACTCTCAGGATGGATTTCTTGATTGATGATGCAAATGATAGCAACATTAATAATAATAAATAATAATCAATGCCCAACTGGTATTTTTATATGCCAAACACTATACCAAAAACATGTAAATTATCTAATTTTATCTTACCAAAACTCTATATACTACTACAACCCACTTTAACAGAGGACACTGAAGTTAAAAGGTAATTTTAGTAAGGTGACACCTCTTACGAGTGCTGGAATTAGGATTTGAATCCACATCTGTCTTATCCCAAAGTAATTTTTAAAAATTACTCATGGTGTATCTTTATTACCTATAGGTGTCAAGTTTAGTAAAAATTTCTTTTTTCAGAGTTATTTTTACTTGGTCTAAAGTAGAATTGATCTTAAAAATATATTGTTTTCATTAGTAATCTCCTATTGCAAGTAAAAATCTTCTTTCTAAGTTACTTAAATTATACCTTTCTTCCCTCGTCTTACAGCTTCTACTTCCAATTCAATTACCCTGGCTACTCCAAAGTAGACGATTCCCAGCCCCACTTTCACCCTCAACTCACACTGTCTTTTTCTCCTCACTATAAACATCATTTCCATTTCATCTGCTCTTTCACGGAAACTGAAGTGTTATGTTGTCTTAATGTAATTAGACAGTATTTTTTTATTATTATTTTGCTCAGTAATCATCTCTTAACAATTTATAGTTACTTAGCATATACAAAAACAATATTTCAGGTTTAACATTCAAGAAACAAGAAAAAATTCTACAAATGGGTGACTGGAAGATTTTTTCTATCATACTTATTTGGAATTACATAACTATAGTTCAAAATTTTGTCACTGAAGACATATTACACTTCCCAAAGGGCTTATATTACAGTGTGTGGAAGGTTAAGCACCAAAAAATGGCTGTATAAATGAAAAACAAAAAAAGTTAAAGTTAATAATAAAGACATTTGCTTGATGAATCATCAGAATTACTCTAACATTCAAATATTGCCAAATTTCTTTGGCACAGAATTAGGAAGTTTAGGCATTTTAAGAAGATGGTCTCACCTGAGTGATTGGACAGTTATATAGTGATCCTGGAAATAGAAGTATCAGTTTTAAATCTCTCTTTCTCTTCCTCTCTCTTTCTCTCCCTTGACATAAAACTAAATAAATATGCAAGGTCCCTCTTTTTTCAGCACTGGAATATAATCAGTGCAAGACAGCAATACCTGAAAGAAGAAAAACTCAATAGGTGAAGCCCGTGAACATCTCTGCATTTTGTCTCAGAGCAGTTTCCAAAACCCATCACAGTGACATGGAGACCAAGCAGAGTGTGATGGTCATGTTCAATGAGGAGGCAAAAATTGGAGGTCTTTTTAACAAATTGTCTTACATCAATTGGATATCCACAGGCAAAATAAACCAAAACAGCTTCCATTTATACTTTTCACCACATATAAAAAATAATTAAAAGTAGATCACATGTCAAAATTCAAAACCTAAAACTTTGAAACATCTATGAGTATATAGGGAAAAACAATTGTAGTCTTAAGATTGTAAAGATTCCTTAGATGTGACACTAAAAGCATGCTAGATGATAGAACAAACTGTTCAGTGGGATTTCATCAAATTAATAACCTCTGCTCTTCAAAAGACAAGTTGAAGATTAAAAGATAAGCCACATACTGAGTGAAAATGTTTGCAAATAGTATATCTGATCAAAGAATTGAGTCTAGAGTATATAAAAGCATTTCAAACTCAATGGCAAATAGGCAGCCCCATTTTAAAAATTAGGAAATATTAAAAGAGACATTTCACCAAAAAAGATATGTGGCTAGCAAACAAGGACATGAAGAAATGTTCAATATCATTTGTCTTTAGGGAAATTTAAGTTAAGACTACAATGAGATACCGCTATACAACTATTAGAAAATTTAAAACTAAAAATACCAAAAAAAACAGAGTGCTAAAAAGGATGTAGAAGAACTGCAACTTTCATATACTACTGATGAAAATGTAAATGGTACAACAACTTTGGAAAATAGTGTAGTAGTTTCTTAAATAGTTATACATGCACCTAACCACACCAACAAAATAATCATTCAATAAAAATTAACTTGAAGATCACATAAATGTTAAGTTTAATGAACAAAACCTTTAAATCAACAACTATAAATAGCTTCAAAGAAATAAAGAGCTATATATTTAAAGTATTACAGCAAAAATGTATCATAATCAGTAAATGAAATATCAGCAAACAAAAAAAAAGAAACTAGAAAATGTCTCCAAATGAATATGGAATTTTTCCAAAATTAATTCAACGTAGTGTTACCAGGGCACTGGAGATTTCAGTTCTTCCGCTCTTTTAGTGACTTACATAATAAAAATTTGAATCAGGTCCTTTCTTGCTTGCACTAGCTTTTTGCCCAGTATTATTTTTCCCCATAACGTAATTATAAACTGCTGATGTATAGTTTGTTTGTCAAGCAGAAAGAGATAACTTTGGGTTCACACAAAGGTTTTGCAGAAGGAATGAATGCCTGAAGGACTTTGTGAACCAGCTGCTGACCCCCAGAAACCTGGTTGCTCAAGGTGTTATCTGAGACTGACGAAATATAGCCCTTTCCTTTGATTTCCTGAAACCTCCCCTCCCTTACTCCCTGGCCATATGAAAATTCTCTGCTTCTTCTTTTAGTTAAGGCAGGTTTGGCAGATCTTGCCTTCTTGCCTTCTCACTTTGGCCAAATCAAACAAACCTTTCTCTGTCTCCAAACCCCTGTTTGTCAGCGTTCGGCATCAGCTGCACATGGGTTCACAAATCTGAATTTGGGCTTCAATAAGAGTATCTTGAAGATGTCAGAAAATAAGTATCAGTGAAATCAAAGAAAGCTAAATAGAAATTATCCCTTCTGAAAAATAGAGAGAATAGCATTAAAGAATAACAGAGCCTCAGAAATCTGTGAGAAAATATTAAATGGATTAACTTAAGTATAACAAAAACCAAGAAAGAGAAAGAAGAAAGAAAGAGAGAGAGAGAAAGAAAGAAAGAAAGAAAGCAAGAAAGAAAGAAAGAAAGAAAGAGAAAGAAAAAAGTTGTTTAAAAATAAAGAATAAAGTAGTCCCAAATTTGGTTTAAATAATCAAATTATAGACTCAAGAAGTGAAGCCCAAGTAGGGTGAATACAAACAAACAAACAAAACCCTTATTTAGACATATGATTGTAAAACTTCTAAAAAATACAGATAAAACTTTACAAATACCAAAATATAATTTCTAATTACAAAGTCCTCCAAAAAAGATGTTGAAATAAAGACATATTTAGATAAATGAAAACTGAAGGTAATTGTCACTAGTAAACCTGCACTACAAGAAGTGCTGAAAGATATTCTTCAGGCTGAAATAAAATGATACCAAATAAAACCTTGGATCTGAAAGAAAGGATAAAGAGCTTCAGAATTAATCAAACATAATGGTTTCTTCTCGTGACTTCTTTATAAAAAATTACTGTCTAAGAAAAAATAATAGTGTCAGATGTTTAATATATATTAACTATTAACTTTTTGTTTTCATAATAAAAGGGCAAAGGAGGAGGTTAGATAAATGGAATTAAGCTATTGTAAGGTAAATCCATCTGTGAAAAAGGAAATAAGAAATGAAAGAGCAAACATGACATCAGCAAATTTAAATGTTTGCTTTTCAAAAATATAATTGAAGGACATGAAAAGGCATGCCACAAAATGATAGAAAAAATTTCAATACTTATTCGTGGAAAGGACTTGACATGTGAATATCAAAGTAACTCATAACCCAAATAATATGAAACAACTTACTATAAAAGAATCTGAGGAAACTTTACAAAAGAATTAGTAAATCACCAATAAACACAGGAAAAGATATTCAATATCATTAGTTAGCAGAGAAATTCAAATAAATTTGATTTAGATTAATAACTAATCTAATCCAGGTTAAATACTGCTGCTCCCCCAGTAGAATCTCTAAATTTAAAAAGAATCAGCATTACAATGGCTGGTGACGATACAGAGCAACTGAAACTCGAATACATTATGAGTGGAAGTGCAATAGTGTACAGCCACTTTAGAGTTAAATATCCACTTCTCATATACCTCATCAATTTCGCTCCTGGGCATTCACCCAAGAGAAATAAAAACATCTTTCCAAAAGAAGACTTATACAAGAATGCTATAGCAGCTTTATTCCTAGTAAAGAATTGGAAACAAACCATCCATCAACAGGTGGGTGGATAAACAAATTGTGGTAAATTTAAACAATGGAATACTAGTCAGTAATGAAAATGAACTAATTACAGATACAGAAAACAATATGATTGAATTTCAGAGACATGATACTGAGTAAAAGAAGCTAGATGTGAATGACTATACACCGTATGAGCAATTTATTTAAACTTCAGAGCAAATAAAACTAACCTATAATGATAGAATCAAATCACTTTTGTGATGTGGAGGGAGGAAGTAGGATTGACTGCAAAGGAAACTTTCTCGTGAGATAAAAATGTCCCATTTCTTCATTGGGGCGGCGATTACATGACTCTAGACATTTATTAAAAATCATGAAAATACAGAATTAATGCAAATCAAGAACAGGAATCTATGGCAGTTAAAATTTTCATAGCAAGATGAAAAATTCTTTATTGTTTGACTCCTTTGTGTGTGTGTGTGTGTGTGCGCGCGCGTGTAATTATTGAAACTACAAACTCCTGTAAAACTAAGTTTTCAAAAGAATTCGAAAAGTACTTCTGTGAAAAATATACAAACAACAATATAATAATGCTTATCTGAGCTACCAAAATTATTTGTTAACAGTATTCACAAAGTTCTGATGCCACTAGTTGCTATTAAATCTATACTAAAATGGAAATAGTCTCTTTCTTTAAGCATTTAGAGTTCAGTAGTATGCACTTATATGGAGGCTAAAGGCAACTCCATCTTCAATGCAAATCTGCCATGTTGGCTTCTGACTAACTCCAGTTTCAGAAATGCCTCTAAGATTTCTATTTTATCACTGTTTCTTGTGTACTTAACATAAATCCTATCCTGAGATCAAAACAACCTTGACAATAAATCCTGCTGTTGGGCAGATTCACATAGCATTTTTGCTTTTCCCTGAGAGTCGACTTCAGTTATCCTACACATTCCTTCTCTGTGGTTTTTAAAACCTGGGTCTGGGGGATAATGGCACTAGGATCTACATCTTGTTCCATAGCTGCCCGAAACACAGACATGGCTTCTGTTCATATGTTTCTATTAAATGTTACTTTCTGAAAAATTGGATTTGTCAGCCTCTTTCTTTGGTCTCTCAGTTTCCTTGGACTTTGGGAGTAGGTTTGCATAGACTTGCTTACTGCAGAACAACCTGAAGAATTATAATTACATCAAAATCTCCTCAACTTAGATGATAAAACATCATTTAAATGCCATGTCACTTAATTTTTAAATTAAAATTTTCAGAAGAGGAGGAAATAATCTGTTATTTAAAAATTATTGAGCATTTTTATCTATATTTTCCATATTTCCAATATGCTATTTATCTGATAGTTTCAAAGAACTCAGTGCATTCAAAACTTCCAAAAATGAAAAGTGGTTTTATATCAGATGATATTACATTAAAATGTGCTTCTTTCAGGAAAATGGGTAAGCCCAAGTATGGCCATTATCCAACACATCTGATTTCATTTTGAAACACTTTCTTATTTTTAAAAATTTCCATTATTTGCTTAATAATTATGTAAAACATATTTTTTATTTCTAAATAGCCTTACAAACATATATCAGATAATTTACCAGGATCAGACATAATTCTTAACACCATATTTCAAATGTAGTTACAGCTCCCTCATATTTTTGTGTGCAATTACAAATTCCGACACCCAGGGGAACTTTGAAATAAGTCGTGTGAATATATGGAAGCATAAAAGGAGAGATTTAAATATCACCATGATATTCCAGGAAGGAAATATGACACGACAATGTTAATACAGTCTGAGAGTTCAGAGAGCATGCTGAGTGACTTTCCTTTCTTTACGAGTATCTGTCAACAGACATTCAGAACACTGATCATGCTCTCCATGCAGATTTAAGGCTCAACAAAATTGAAGAATAAATCAGCAGTATGCCTTGTGTATGCTTTTTAAAAACAAAACTACTTATGAAAGTCAGTTTAGAGTTATTTGTAAAGTTTTGGCTCTCACTTTTCCCCCAGTAACCTTACTCAGAGGATGACTTTCAATACAGCTTACTGTAAACACACACATGTTAAAATGAGAACACTAGCTTAATAAGCTTAAGTCTTCTTTAGAATCTTAACATTTATAAAACCCTCTGTAAATAGTAACTATAAAATGTGTATTTTTCTGGATTAGTTTATCTTGGGTGAAATAGTGTAACTACTTCATCTTTTCCTAAAAATAATGATTGGTAGATAATAATACAAATAATGTACACTTGCAAAGCTAATTTTGTTTTCTGCAAGCTAATGCCCACTAATAAGAAAGTAGGTTTACTGTCATTGTTATCATCCATATGATATTGTTGGTGATTTTCCTAAAGATTGAGTTTATCAAACTCAAAAATCTCCTTTTACATCTTACCTATCAACTTAACATAACGATTTTGTTTTATGTAACCTTATTTTTTTTCAACCATTGTTTTCTTGAAAAGGAGTATTCGAAAATGATTGTATATTAATATGTAAAATGTAAGATTCTCCTATCAAAAAAATTAACATATGCATCATTTCTTAGTGTTAGTTATTTGGAATTGAGAGGTGGATGAGGAGAGGACTGAGAAAAGCAGGTTGTTGGAGTGAACCTCCCGTAATTTCACATCCGTGTCTATGTTGCAAACTATATCACAAAAGTCTGGATAGATTATCTAATTTTTTTTTTTTTTTTTTTTTTGAGATGGAGTGTTGCTCTTATTGCCCAGGCTGGAGTGCACTGGCGCAATCTTGGCTCACTGCAACCTCTGCTTCTTGGGTTCAAGCGATTCTCCTGCCTCAGCCTCCTGAGCAGCTGGGATTACAGGCGCACGCCATCATACCCAGTTAATTTTTGTATTTTTAGTAGAGACAGAGTTTCACCATGTTGGCCAGGCTAGTCTCAAAACTCCTGACCTCAGGTGATCTGCCTACCTTGGCCTCCCAAAGTGCTTTGATTACAGGTGTGAGCACCCAGGCCTGGCCAGATTATCTAAAATTTTCAAATGTGTAAGACAAGGAGAAAAAATAATTTTATCGTTAAATTAACGAGGCAAAAAATCAAGTTACTGTCCACTAAATACCAAGCATAAAATAATTTTAAAGTCAAATCTATCTACCACTATGATAAGGTCAAATTACATAGTTATAAACACACAAATATATTAAATGTTAAAATAAAAGTTGAATCTAACCTATCATCATCTCTTTCCAATTTTTTTCCTAGTCTGAATGTACCAGTGTGTACCATTATGATTGCCTTTGGTGTGCTCAAAACAGCATTAACTAAGTTAATAGTTTAAGAATTTTCATGCAAAGAAACAGAGAAATACCTGAAATTAAGTGCCAACACTTAATGTCATTTATTTTTATTTATTTATTTATTTTTTTTGAGATGGAGTTTTCCTCCTGTACAGGCTGGAGTGCAATGGCACAATCTCGGCTCAGCACCACCTCCACCTCCCAGTTTCAAGCAATTCTCCTGCCTCAGCCTCCCGAGTAGCTGGGATTACAGGCATGCACCACCACACCCAGCTAATTTTGTATTTTTAGTAGAGACAGGATTTCTCCATGTTGCTCTGGCTGTTCTCGGACTCCTGACCTCAGATGATCCACACGCCTCGGCCTCCCAAAGTGCTGGGATTACAGGCATAAGCCACCGTGCCCAGCCAATGTCATCTATTTTCAATTCTCCATCTAGAGTTTAGACTTGAAAAAAAAAAAAAAAAAAAAAAAAGCCAAAGGAATATATGGGAAAGTGATCTGGACTGGAAATTCAGGAAGCTAGACCACCATTCCAGGAGGTCACTTTCCAGGTGTAATGGAAATTAATCAACAGAAGAATGAGGAAGGAGGCAATGATGCCTTAGAAATCATGCAGCACAATGTGACTTTGACTAAGCCCAGGTGTTTTTCTTCTCTGCAGTCAATTAGAATAACAAGCGACATTAAGACCTTATAAAACAGTGCATTTTCATGTGTTATAAAATCAATCATTAATTGTATTAGTTCATTTTCACACTGCTGATAAAGACACACCTGAAACTGGGTAATTTACAAGGAAAGAGGTTTAATTGACTCACAGTTCCACATGGCTGTAGAGGTCTCATAATCATGGTGGAAGGTGAATGAGGAGCACAGTCATGTCTCACATGGTGGCATGCAAGTGAGCATGTGAGCCAAGTGAAAGGGAAACCCCTTACAAAACCATCAGATCTCGTGAGACTTATTCACTACCATGAGAACAGTATGGGGAAAACTGCCCCCATGATTCAATTATCTCCCACCAGGTGCCTCCCACAACACAGGGGAACTATGGGAGCTACAGTTCAAGAAGAGATTTAGACAGGGACACAGCCAAACCATATCATTACCCCCCCAGCCCCTCCCAAATGTCATGTCCTCACATTTCAAAACCAATCATGTCTTCCCAACACTCCCCCAAAGTCTTAACTCATTTCAGCATTAATTCAAAGATCCACAGTCCAAAATCTCATCTGAGACAAGTCAAGTCCCTTCTGCCTATGAGTCTGTAAAGTCAAAAGTACATTAGTTACTTCCTAGATGCAATGGGAGTATAGGCATTGAAAACACACCCATTTTAAATGGGAGAATTTGGCCAAAACAAAGGAGCTAAAGTCCCCATGCAAATCCATAATCCAACAGGTCAGTCGAATCTTAAAGCTTTGAAATTATCTCCTTTGATTCCATGTCTCACATCCAGGTCACTCTGATGCAAGAGATGGGTTCCCATGGTCTTGGGCAGCTCCACCCCTATGGCTTTGCAGGTTACAGCCCTACTCCTGGCTGCTTTCATGGGTTGGTGTTGGGTCTGTGTCTCTTGCAGGGACACAGTGCAAGCTGTTGGTGGATTTACCATTCTGGTGGGTGGAGGATCATGGCCTTTTTCTTACAGCTCCACTGGGCAGTGCCCCAGTGGGGACTCTATGTAGGGTCTTGCTCTCCACATTTCCCTTTTGCACCACACTAGCAGAGGTTCTCCATGAAAGTCCTGCCCCTCCAGCACACCTCTGCTTGGACATCCAGGCATTTCCATAAATCCTCTAAAATCTGGGCGGAGGTTCCAAACCTCAATTCTTGACTTCTGTGCAAATGAAGGCCCAACTCCACATGTAAGCCCCCAAGGCTTGGGGCTTGCATCCTCTGAAGCAGTGGCTTGAGTTCCATGTTGGCCTCTTTTAGGCACAGGTGGGATGCAGGGCAACAAGTCCCAAGACTGAACAAGGCAGCAAGGCCCTGGGCCCAACCCATGAAACCATTTTTTCCTTCTAGGACTCCTGGCTTGTGATTTGAGAGACTGACATGAAGACCTCTGACATGGCCTGGAGACATTTTTCCTATTGTCTTGGCGATTAACATTTGGCTTCTCCTTACTTTTGCAAATTTCTGCAGCCGGCTTGAATTTCTCCCCAGACAATGGGTTTTGTCTTTCTATTTCCTCATCAGGCTGCAAATTTTCTGATCTTTTATGCTCTGCTTCCCTTTTAAACATAAGTTCCTTTTTTAAACCATATATTTGTGAATACATAAAGCTGAATGCTTTTAACAGTACCCAGGTCACTTCTTGAATGCTTTGCTGCTTAGAAATTTCTTCTGCCAGATGCCCTAAATCATTTCTCTCAAGTTAAAAGTTCCACAAATCTCCAGGGCAGAGGCAAAGTGACACTAGTCTCTTTATAAAACATAGCAAGAGTCACCTTTCCTCCAGATCCCAACAAGTTTCTCATCTCCATCTGAGGTCATCTCAGTCTGGACTTCATTGTCCATATCACTATCAGCAGTTTGGTCAAAGACATTTAACAAGTTTCTAGGAAGTTCCAAACTTTCCCACATTTTCCTGTGTTTATCTGAGCCCTCCAAACTGTTCCAAACTCTGCCTGATACACAGTTCCAAAGTTACTTCCATATTGTCGGGTATTTTTACAGCAGTGCCCCACTCCTGGTAACAATTTACTGTATTAGTCTGTTTTTACACTGCTGATAAAGTCATACCCAAGACTGGTTATTTATGAAGGAAAGAGGTTTAGTTGACTCACAGTTCCACATGCCTAGGGAGGCCTTGCAATTATGGCAGAAGGTGAAGAGGAGTAAAGTCACATTTTACATGGCAGCAGTCAGGAAAGCATGAGAACCAAGTGAAAGAGGAAACCCCTTCTAAAACCATCAGATCTCATGAGACTTATTCACTACCTTGAGAACAGTATGGAAAAAACCACCCCCATGATTCAATTGTCTCTCACTGGGGCCCTCCCACAACATGTGGGAATTATGTGAGCTACAATTCAAGATGAGATTTGGGTGGGGACACAGCAAAACCACATCATTAATTAACGTATGCCCGTATTTAGACCATCTCAGAAAGATTCTGGCTACCATGCACGTAGGCAGTTGGTCCTTTACTCTGATACCAGGATAAAAGTGAACTTCAAGCTGACAAATGAAGCCAACTATCCAGATATTTTGGCAAAAATTAGATTAATGTTGATTTTTGTACTTTTCTGTTTTCTTTTGTTTTTAAGTTACTGTTGTGACTCACAGCTATAAAATAGAGAGTAGATAGCCTAGCTACTTTTATTTACAAAGATGTAGACCTGGGCACCTAAAACACTAAAAATGTGCATTAAAGGTACCCTTATAAACATTTGGTGCTTAAAGACAGCAATAAATAATTACAGTAATAAAAGTGAAATAAAAAGGGTAATGAAGACAAACATGGAACTTTTAAATTATTTTAGAAAATATTTTTAATTTGTTTGAATTCAACCTAAAAAAATCTAAATTCTGTGTAGGTCATTGAAATATAGGCAGTGTGTTCAGTATTATACAGTTATCTTTCATATGTTTGCCTGAAGTGTGTTTATTTTGTTTTATTTGCCCCTTGAAAAGTGTTTTAATGCCAGTGTAAATTGTTTTCACATTAACCCAGTGGAATTCACCTTCTTATCCCAGCGCTTTCCAGGACGGCACTGATAAATGAAAATCAATTCTGTTCTACTTTATAAAGTGGTATTCTTTTGTTACTCACATTTCTTATTAAGTACAACAACATACAAGCTGCAGGGCAATGAAAATTATCCTTTTGCTTCTTTGGCACAGTGGAAACATTCTTAGATTGACTAGATTGAATCCTTTGTTTTCTGATTTTATGTTCAAATTCTTCACCTCAGATATATACCCGTTTATCAAATTTTGAGGCTTTCCTTTGCATTGAAGTCTTAGTTATTTATTGATGTTTTATTCTTCGGTAATTGACATAAACCCTCAGAGCTCTCTAAGCTCAAATTTACATCACAGTGAATTAAGAATTTCCCACTGTTTACTTTAGAAATAGACATTTTAAGTGTCAAATGAAAATATGACCTATTTTTCTAAAATAGATGTTTTAGAGAGAATTTAGACAACTATTAAAATTCTCCCACAGAGACAGAAATGAGGCAAATTAAACCTTCATTGAGATGAAACCCAAGGAGACTTAGCCTGTTTACAGAAGCCAAATAGAGGCATAAGAGATTTATGAGGAAAACTGTTACATTAATATGAGTGAAATGCTTTGGGGGCTGTCTTCTTGATCTGGTTTTAATCATTCCAAATCCATATGTGGATTTCTTTTCTACTAATGCAACAAATGTATGTCCCTGTTTGATCATAATTCAGTAGAAAGTCAGACTTGACATTCCTGTTTCTCAAGCTTCTTGGTGTTAGGGGAATTAAAATGTTAAACACTTGCAAGGTTTGAAGATGAGGTAAACCCCCAGCTCTCTTGCTGCATTCTTTTTCTTAGCATGGGAAAAAAAAAGTCACTGGTAGTTATGTCATGTGTTGTGAACCTTTCTCTATTGTTCTCTATAGCCTGTTTATTATATTTGTCAGTGTTTTCCTGTTGTCCTTGAGTTTGTTGCTATAGCCATCTGTAAAGATTTATTTGCACAAGATTGAGAGCTTAAGGGAACACATATTATAAATTCAACTACAGGACTAACTTCAGTGCAAGAAGAGGCAAGAAAACATACTTAAGTCCATATTTAAGGAATTTTATGAAGTTACTTTTGCTGGATGTAAGGGTTAGGCTGAAATGCCATGAAGAAAGTGTTATGTGACAGTGGGATTTTATGCAAAGATCTAAGAATATTTAAATTCTGACTCAACCAGTCCTCCTATCCTACCTTCCAGGCAAAAAAGAAATGTGTGCTTGTTTGTGAATATATGAGTATATATGTATACACACACACACACACACACACACACATTTCTTTATATATATTCTATATATACACACAGAATATATACCTATATTAACATATATACACACATACATATGTATATACACATATTCATATATTCGTGCACATACACACATACATATATACATGCATATATAATGATTATGTATACACATACATATATTTTACATATACACATATATATGCATATAAAATAATTGAAAACAGAGTCAAGTAAACCTTTACATTAATTAGTGATTTGGTCACAAGGCTCAGTATAGAACTCCTATACAGTGGTGTTTTTATTTTCTTTATAAACTTTCAAAAAAAAGACAGCAAATACTTTCTTTAATGTCTGGACTGAAATTTTGGATTGTACCATTCCAATCGTTAAAGGAGTCAGTTCAAAGCACAATAAAACAGTTAACATACATGGGCACATGTACAAGAATGTATGCAGTGTTATTCACATGCATGCTCAAGAAATAAATAAAATCTGTTATTAATATCTGTTGGAGATCTACCCAACTCACTCAGTCTTCTCAGGCTAGAATGATAGGCCTGGGCTTAGATATTATATGAGATAGAAAAGGAAAATCAAAACAGAGAGATAAATGTCTGTCTCCTTAATCCTTTGGAACACTCTTATCTGTACTTAACTAGAATTGTTGCAGCAGGAGATAGAGATTTTGCTTTGCATATACTTTTAAATAGAGCTTTAAGTCCTCCTCTGTAAAATGGTTTTGGCTCTTTGAAAATGTATAACCTGATATGGTCTGAATGTCTCCCAAAATCCATATGTTGAAACTTAATCGCCAATGTGACAGTATTAAGATGTTGGGCCTTTAGGAGGTGATTAACTTATAAAGGTGGAGCAAAGCCCTCATGGAAGGAATTGGGGCCTTTATAAAAGGCTTAAGGAAATGCGTTCATTCCCTTTTGCTCTTCCACCTCCACCATGTGAGAACACAGCATTTATCTCCTCTGAAGCATGCAGCAACACGGTTGAGAGTGTAGCTCTCACCCGACACTAAACCTGCCAGTGCCTTAATCTTGGACTTCCCAGCCTTCAGAACTGTGAGAAATAAAAATTTTTTCTATAGATATTACACAGTCTCAGGTATTTTTTACAGCAGCACAAAAGAGTAAGACATATTTCAACAGACAAATGTGGAATTTGCTTTTTAGTGTTATCTGTGTAAGCAGAGTGGACAGAAATATCAAGTGTTTTCTGAGACCCTGGCCCAGATCTATTAGTAAAGCAAAATTCAGTGAACTGGACTTCTCAGGCCAATTGAAGATCTATAAAAGGATAAAAATAATAAGGTGTAGGGCTATGTCACTTGGACGTGGTGGTCAGTGTGAAAGTTTTTTCTCCGTTCTACCATATCTCTCTTTTCATCCCTCCCTCCCTACTTTCCTTCCTCCCCTTCTTCTCTTGTGGTATTACCATACCCTCTCCCATAGAAAGTAAAAGAATGAATTGCAGGCCTGCTACTACTTATTGCCTTTCCAATCAATAACTTTCACATTGTGATAATCACGATTGTGAAATCAGTGAATCTTATGTGAAACTATTTGTGAATGGATAATTCTATAGTCAGAAGAAGTGACTTTACTCAATTCTCATAGCTTCCTCAGACAAGATTAGGTAAGCTTAGGATTTTTATTGTTTGTACATGACTAAATTTAAATACGTATTGAGCACCTACTTGGGGTCTGACACATTGGAAGATTTCTTTTTTATTTCTTTCCTTTTTTTTTTTTTTGAGACAAGGTCTTGCTCTGTGACCCAAGCTGGAGTTCAGTGACAGAATCTCAGCTCACTGCAACCTTGCCTCCCAGGCTCAAGTGACCCTCTTGCCTCACCCTCCCAAATAGCTAGGACTATAGGCGTGAACCACAAAGCCTGGCTAATATTTTTAGTTTTTTTCAGAGATGGAGCTTTGCCATGTTGCCTAGGCTTGTCTCAAACTGTTCCACTCAATCTGCCTGCTTTGGCCTCCCACAGTGCTGGGATTACAGGTGTGAGCTACCATGCCTGACCTAAAGATTTCCTACTTTCTGATATACATGAAATTACGAATGAAATGGAAATTATGAGATTCCAAGAGTTAGGGATAGATCAATCACAATGCTAGTGCCAGAAATTTTCTTTTTGCATGTCACAAATACTATTTAATTTTTTTCACACGTGTCCACACGCAGGTGTGTATATGAACACACGAATGAGATTGGTTCTATAATTTATTCCACTCTGTAGAGCAATAAATGAAACTGCAGAATCCATAATGTCACACAACTAGTAAGTGATGGAGCTGTAATTTGAGCAGTCTGTCTTTAGTGTCCCTGCACTTAATTATTATGCTGCACTTGACTGATATTCATGTATTAAGGTCAGCTATATGTAAGAAGTTTTACCTAATTGGAAGAGGTTAATAATACAATTTTTAATAAGAAGAATACATGAGTAAACAAGAGAGGAACAGAGATAAACAGAGAAATCCAAGTACTTAAATCCCTTTTATATGATAATTTCTGCTTGTGGCTGGCCCACCTGGGTAGGTATTTTACACTGTTCCACTCATGTAGAACCAAAGCCCAGACAGGTTTAGATTTGAAAGTTTAGTCAAGACTTGACATCTTTTCAACCCCAGTGCTTCAATATTAAATTCCTTTGAAATGAAAACAGTTTAGACATTAGGCGTACAAAAGATAAGAACAATCTTGCAAACAGAATTTAAATGAAAAAAAGTCTCGGGAGATTGCTGTTTCTTGACTGTGAAACCGTCATCTTTCATTCAGTCTAACTAGATAGCATCTTTTTCAGTGATGACACAATAACAGTTTATCTTTTCTCTGAAATCTGAAGGAATAAAGTTAGGCATTTTTTTTTTTTTTTCAGAAGCCCTGGCTCAGAAATGTTCATTTCCTCTTGATACAAAAAAAAGAGATGAAAAGAATAAAAGTTTGTTTATATCTTCTCAATTTGTAACAAGACTTACCTTTTTGCCTCAGCTTATCCTAACAAGTAACCTAAAGCAATTTCCCAAGCTTTGTGTGTATTTTAGATTTTATTGGTGCAAAGTAATTGTTGAGTCCCCAAATTAAGTCTCCTTCGATCTGTTGATAAGAAAGGTATTTTAGATTAAAAAAAAATCAACTCATAGAAGTATTCTAATTACAATTTTAAAGAGGCCCATTTGAACTCAGAAGAGAATAGCATTTGTTATGATTCGAGACCTGTCTGATGATTCGCAAAAGATGTCTGCCTTCTGGAGCAGTAGCTATTGAAAATCATCCAATTAAAATGGGAGCTGGGGAAGTGAAACTCTTGGTTTATGCACAACACCTAGTATTCTGAACAAATGATTGATTTCTCCAGAAAAGACTATGGTATGAATAAAAACAGCTTTATTAAAACATTATTATGTATTATTACTTAATAATTTTTATTTATTATTTATTAATTAGATTGTTAACTTCTTAGTGCATATGCTGCAGAATTTGAGTGGCTGTGTATTATAGTAAGATTTTAGAGAACAATGAACAAACTGTGATTAGGGCAAAATGCACATTTTCAATTTTTGTTTAACCCAGACTGTCACTTAAAATCAAATGTAATAATATTTGATTATTGCTTCCTTTCTAACACACCATAAAGTTGTGTATCTCTATGCCTCTGCTCATGTTCCTCCAACAAGGATTATAATAGCAGACACATCTGGAACTAACCCAGACCCCCTTTACCTGGCTGGAGTGCAGTCATCCCCCGCTGCTGCTAGGCCTGAAACGAATGGCTTACACCTGAGGCTTTCTCCAAAGACTTGCCTTGGCTATTCTGAGATGCCAGGAGAGTTTGTTCTCAAAAGTTTTCAGTGGATGTGCCAAGGCTAGACTTTACTGGAGACCTCATGCTTCAGGAGCTCCTTTCCCTTCTGTATTCTGCTCCCCTCTGTTACAGAATTTCCTGGGGGAGCACTTCAATAATAAATTGTATGTACTTGAATCTTTGCCTCAAGCTGTGCTTCCAGAGAACCTATCTAAGGCAATTACCATTCCTACCCTTTTCCACTGTATAATTTGCTATTATTCTGCAAAGTCTGGCTCATTTGTATTTTCTTTAAAGTTTTTTCAGTATATTTCCTCCACTCTAGTATTCCTAGCAAAACTAATGATTTTCCCTCTGTTTCTTAATGGAACATATGGTACTTACATTAAGCACTTTTATTATATATTTATCCCAGATTATTTATTACATATCTACTACATGGCACATACTATTTTAGACATGTCAATAAGACATGCAAGGTCCTGTTCTCTTGAGCTTATGTTCTAGTGAAGAGAGACATAATAAATATAAGCAAATTAATGTGCAAGATACATTTAGATAAGAATAAACGCAATAATGCAAACCAAGGAAGTACAATAAAAAGTGGAAATTTCCTTAGACTGAGTGTTTAGAGAAGTGCTGTATGAAGGGATGAAATAATACAATATTCTAATGTAAAGCTAAGAGCTTCTCAAGATCATAATGCATATGTGTTTTGCACAATGAAAGGCATAACACCTTAAAAAATGCTTGACTTGAACTAGAACACACTATTGTTCTTGAATGGATTTCCTCAAAATAGTGTTCTGATTCTTTTTCTTTGAAACTTTGTTCTTTGGTTCAATGATGCTCTAACAATGGTACATTGAGACTTTCTCTTCAAAAGAGTATCTAATTAAGAGCCCATAAATTATCCTTACTGAATTTTCAATGAAATATTCATAAAGACTGAGAAAAAGAAGCAAAGATTACAACTTGGCAAGGCAAGTCTTCCAGGTAAGAAATTAGCAAATTCTGATATATTTTATTTAAAAAGTCCACAGAATTGAATACAGAAATATTGGGGAAAATACATGCATATTTTAACTTAAAAAGGAGTGCTGTCCTACCTAGTAAGTAGGGAGACTTTCCAGTTTGTCGTACTGCTTGCCATAAAGAGTTTCATTAGGAGGGCATAATGATCCTAAATGTGTAGGCATCCAATAACAGAGCTTCGAAATATAAGAAGTAAAATTTTATGAGAGGAGAAATAGACATACCTTTGATTATCACTGGAGATTTTAGCACTTCTCTTTCAGTAATTAAACAAGCAACCAGAAAATCACCAAGAATATCAAAGGCTTGAACAATACTGTCAACAAACTTTCACATAATTATATTTACAGAACAGTGTACTGAAAAACCACATTAAACATGCCTTCTTTTTAGGTAGCATGGAGTATTTACTAAGATACGCCACATTCTGACCCACAAAGCAAATGTTAACTGGAATGGAGTGAACTTATGCAAAATAATGTCCTCTGACCAAATGAAGGTGTACCAGACATAAATAAGGTGACATCTGGAAAGTCCCCAGATATTTGAAAACAAGTCAACACATTCCAAAATCCATAAGTATAATCCATAAATTAAAGAAGAAATTACAAGCAAAACTAAGAAATTCTGAATTAAATGAAAATCAAAATAAAATATATCAGTATTTGTTGAATGGAGCTGAGCAGTGCTTAGAGGAAAAATTATAATTGTAAATACTCATATTAGAAAGTAAGAAAGTCCCCATATTAATGATTTTATCTTCTATCTTAAGATAGAAGATATTGTTCTTTTCATTTATAGATCTTACATATATTGCTGAATTCATTCCTAAATATTTCATATTTTCACTTACTATTGTAAGTAATATTTGTTTTCAATTTCAATTTTAATTTATTCATAATTCAGATACAGAAACACAATCAAATTTTGCATATTGACCTCATATTTTGTGACACTGCTAAACTTGTTTATTCATTCTAGTGGCTTTTCTGCACTTTATTTTCCCAGAAAAAGAAATTAAACACAAAGTAAGCAGACAAAAAGAAATTCTAATAATAAAATCCAAAAGAATAAAATGAAAATAGAAATAATATAGAAAAACAATGCAACCATAAGCTGTTTCTTTGCGAAGATAATTGAAATATATAAAGTGTAGTCATAGTAACCAGAACAAGCAGGAGACATGAATCATGGATCCTACAAGCATCACCACAAATCCTCCAAGCATCCAAAGACTAATAAATAACATAAACAAATTTTGCCAATAAATTGATAATGAAGATAAAATGCACAAATCATCTGCAAGATAAAAACTGTTAAAGCTTACATAAGAAAAAAACAACTTAAACAGTTTTTTATATGTTAGATAAATTGAATTTAGGTGTTTAAAATCTCCCCTCCAGTGAAAACTCTAGGCTGAGATGAATGTAACCAAACATTTACGGAATAAATCACAGTACTTTCACACAAATTCTTCAGCAAATGGTCTTCCAATCTTATTGTAATGAGATCAGACATACCCTGAAATGAAATCCAGGCTTTACAAGGAAAAAAACAAATTAGAGATCAAAATTCTTCATTAATTTAAATGCAATGTCCTTAACAAATTTTTGAAAATAGAATCCGGCAATACATACAAAGAATAAGGATCTTACCAAGTGTAATCATATACATATATGTGACCATCCCAAAAGACACAAAAATAAGTTTGGCAAGACTCACACCTTTTCATAATTAAAGGGTAAAGAGACTATCATCAAACTAGAAATTGAAGGGAATTCTCAACCTAATCAAAGGCATGTATGAAAACCTACAGCTGACTTCATAATTAATAGTGAAAAATAGAATACTATCCCTTTACAATAAAAACATTATAAGATGTCTACTCATACCACTTTTAGTCTATGTTGAAAAAAGGACCTAGTCAATGCAGTAAGACAAGTAAAGCACACAGATCAAAGAGGAGGAAGTAAACTATTTTAATCACAGATGACATGATTGTTTATGAGGAAAATCCTAACGTACAGAAAAGCCACTAGAACCAATAAACAGGTTTAGCAATGTCACAACATATGAGGTCAATATACAAAATGTTATTGTGTTTCTGTACCTGAATTATGAATAAATTGAAATTGAAAACAAATATTACAATAGTAAGTGAAAATATGAAATATTTAGGAATGAATTCACCAATATATGTAAGAAAGATCTATAAATGAAACCAATAAAACATTGAAAACTAATAAAGACAAAATTTTAAAACAGAGATATATAACATGTTCATTAATCAGAAGACAGAAACTCTTCCCAAACAGAACTACAGATTCAATGTAATCTCTATCAAAGTCCTGACAGGCTTATTTTTTGAAGAACTTGAAAATCTCTTGTTTGAATATATATGCAAATGAGAGGAATTAGAATACTAAAAATAGCTTTGAAAAAGCAGAACAAATTTGAAGGGCATACATATCTGACTACAAGAGATATTATAAATGTTTGATAATCAAGAGAATATGGTATCAGTGTTTAAGGGTAGATGTACATATTAACGGAGAGAATACAGAGTTCAGATATAGAAACAAACATATTTGGTCAATTGATTTTCAACTAAGGAACCAAACTAATTCAATGGGAAAAAGGATCTTTTTTAAATAAATGATTCGAGTGCAATTAGATATCCATATAAAAAAGAAAATAAAACTTGACCCATATCTTATATCATATAAAGATCAATTTATAGGAGACAGTAGATTTAATATATTAATAAAATGTTTAAACTTCCTGTAGAAAACAAAAGAGAAAATATTGAGTCCTTGGGTTAAGCTAGTTTTCTTACATTCAACATAAAAATCACAAACCACAAATAAAAAATGGATAAGTTGTATTACACCAAAATTAAAAACATTTCTTCTTCAAAAGACACCACTAAATAATGAAAAAGCATAGCATACACTGGAAGAAAATATTTGTAAAATTTGTAATTGATAAAGGACTTGGATTGAGAGTACATTTTAAAAGCACTTATAACTCAATACTAATAAAACTGTGTTAACAAATGAGGAAGAGATTTACACAGATACTTCAGAAAGAAAGCAATGATAATTACAATAAGATGAATGTATGTAAAACATTATGCTAAGTAGAAGACTCTAGTCAGAAAAGATCACACATTGGCCGGGCGCGGTGGCTCAAGCCTGTAATCCCAGCACTTTGGGAGGCCGAGACGGGTGGATCACGAGCTCAGGAGATCGAGACCATCCTGGCTAACACCGTGAAACCCTGTCTCTACTAAAAAATACAAAAAACTAGCCGGGCGAGGTGGCGGGCGCTTGTAGTCCCAGCTACTCGGGAGGCTGAGGCAGGAGAATGGCGTAAACCCAGGAGGCGGAGCTTGCAGTGAGCTGAGATCCGGCCACTGCACTCCAGCCTGGGCGAAAGAGCGAAACCCCTATCAAAAAAAAAAAAAAAAAAAAAAAAAAAGTAAAAGAAAAGATCACACATTATATGATTCTATTTATATGAAAAGTTCAGAATAGGTGAACCTACAGAGACACAAGGTGGATTAGTGGTGGCCTAGTCTTTTGGGGATAATAAACATGTTCTAAAATTATATTATGGTAATAATTGTACAATTTTGTAAATATTATCAAACTTAGGGAACTGCATACTTTCAATGGGTAGCTTTTATGGCACCTAAATTAGATCTAAACGTGTGCTAAGTAAATATTCTATGAATGGCAAGTAAGAATGCAAAAATATGTTCAGCATTATGGATAATTAAGAAAATAAAATTAATGCCACAATGAGAAACCACTACACATCTAAAATGGCTAAAATTTAAATTTTGGCCAATAGCGAAAGTGAGAAACTTTCATATACCGCTAATTAAAATATAAAATGGTACATCCTCTTGGTAAACAGTTTGGCAGTTTCTTACAAAGTTAAATATATACTTTCCATGTGACCAAGAAATCTCACTCTTAGACATTAATCCAATAAAAATGGAAACCTTTTGAAGCGGAGTCATGCTTCTAGGATGATACCTCAGGTTCATTGCCACATGCCAAGGAAATCAAGGACAGGAACACACAGGAGTGAGGCCAAGAGTGGAGATTTAATAGGTGAAATAAAGAGAAAAGCTCTCTTGGAGGAAGAGAGGAGCCCTGGAGCAGCTCTTCTGGTACTGTGGTGATACGCTCAGGGTTTTACAGGCTAGCTTGAGGAAGTGATGTGTGACTTACGTAGGCCCCAAAAGATTGGTGGGACCAGTTGTGTCATTTACATAGTGTGGGAAGAAGCTGGCAGTCCCACCCTAATCTTTTATTACGCAGATGGATTCTCTACCTGGCCTGTAGGTGACACGTTGCCCATTCCCTTATTGCACATGTGGTGACAAAGAAAAGGGAAGATGGATCCTCCATGATGGATATACCTGGCTCCCAGGAAACCCTTTCTTATAAGCACAGCTGCTGGCATTTACCTGTGCAAGCTTCCAGCTTGCTTATCCGTGTTTGCAGCTCGATTTTTCAGGCTACTCTTCGTTAGATAATAAATGATTTGAGGATTGCTTTTTGTTAAAAGTGAAACCTTGAGAGTGGCCCTCACTATCGGCCTAAATAATTTCGTTCTAGGTCCTGTATAACCATGCCCCCCCCCCACGGCCCCCCGCCACACACAAATGTACTTCAAGGTTCAAAGCAGCTTTGTCAGCAATAGCCAAAATTTGGAAAAAACTCAAATATTTACCAACTTTTGAACAGATGGATAAATTGAGGTATATTTTTATAATGAATACTACTCAGCAATAAAAAGCAATAAGTGATACACACAACAACATAGGTAAATGTCCAAAGCATAATGCTAAGTAAGAAAAGCCAGACACAAAGAACTGCATGCTGTATAATTTCACTTATAAGAAATTATAGAAAATGAAAACACTATAAAGAGAAATAGCATGTCAATGGTTGCCAGAGATGATAGGTGAGAAGAGATGATTTAGTGCAAAAGAACATAAGCTAAATTTTTGAGGTAGCAGAAATATTCCATGTATGATATATGGCTATATGTATTTTTCAGTATGTATATGTATATTCTAAAACTCATCAAGTTCCACGTTTAAATTTGGTAAATATCATTATGTGTAAATTTTGCCTTAGTAAAGTTTATTTTTATTTGATTAAACAATTGCCACCAATTGCCATCATTTTTTCTCATAAGATAGTTTATTAATAGTCTCATCTCAGAACCGAGTGACATTTTATTGCTACTAAATAATATTTTTTGTTTTTGTCTCAGAGCCTTCTGATTAAGATGGCTGATTTCCCCTACTTTGGCATGTTCAAATTACAAAAAGGATGAATGCCTTTCCTCCACAGCAGTGGTGCTATCTTTTCATATTCCATCATTTTCAAGGAGTCACTTTTGTGATTAAAGCTGTTTACACATTTGAATTATTAGGAAGTTGTATGTAGTGCCTCTATGCCCCAGTTCTGAATCATAATGTCTTTGTCCAAATAGTCTATTTACTGTCTGCATAATCTGGGCAAGTCTATGAGTCTCTTCTTTTGTAAAGTGAAAAAAAAATAAAAATACTTATGTCATCATGGAGATTGGATAAGTTAGGCCATTCCTGCAAAATGGTGAGTACTTAAATGCTAGTCTGTTCTTTTTTTACTTTTAATATTATTACTATAAACAAAATTCAGCTTGTCTTCCCCAAGAATTATTGGGCTTTTCACACTTGCACTCCGTTCTAGAGACATTTGACATAAAGGTATCTTACATATAAACAGCTACATTTCTTGTGACAATAAATTAGACTCATTTTAAATTGCAAAAGTCACAGGTGCTCCTTTAACATGTTGAGCTTAACAAATAACTGTAATTCCTGAACTTAGCTGAGGTATCAAAATCCTAACAAGCAAAATAAATATTTGATGTCACAAGGCAGATATGTCCTAATTTCTAACATTTACTAATCTCTCTCCAAATAATGAAATACTGACAGAAGTTCCAAGATTATGTATTTGTTGCTTTTATAAGTTTCCAAGAGGGCACTTAATTTTAGTAGAAAGAACCTACCAATTGCCTCTAATAAGAAAATCATCTTCATTTACGTACTTTACAATTGCCTATTATAAAAAATTAAACAAATGAAGTACTAACCCAATATTATCTCATTCTTCTCACCCTCATAAGTAAATGAAAGATATGCAAGTGAAAACACTTTGATTAGCATAACAGAGAAATCAAAGTTCTCACGTTCGTAAAAAGCAGGAAAAACAAAGTTCATGAGAGGAGTCAAATACTTATGAAATAGACATAGATTTATTTATTAGAGCTTGAGAGGGTAAATATATCCATATTATTAACTCCAAATAAAAACCAGAATTCAGATGACAACACTTAGAAGTGATATCCACATTTACAAATAACTAAACGAGGTTCTGAACATACTAATACTAGGGACCATTTCTCAACAACCCTAGCCAGCTGAGCAGGAAAGATATAATTGCATCCTTACAACACTTTTTTTGGGCAGAAAGCTCAGTATTGAAGGATATTGTTCCACCTGTGTGGTTACTGCTTATAGTAAGCTCACTTTTGAGGAAGTAATAATATGTGAGTAATAATAATGACTTAAATTGATTGAGCTCTTAGTATTGGCGCAATTGCCGATCCTACAAAGAACACCCAATAAGCACCTCCAATTCTGAGGTAAATGTGGCACAGAGAAGTTAAGAGGCATGCCCAAGATTATATGGTTAGTAAGTGACTTTGTAGTAAGTTACCCTTAAGTGAACAAGCAGTCTCATTGTGAGAACTAGCCATTGCACAATTTGACCTCCTAAGTCCTACACAGTCATAAATATCTCAATCTGACAGTACCCCGAATTCCTTCTCACTTGAACCATTGCAAGGTGCCTCATAAATCCCTTACTCATTGGCTGAATCGTGGTCAAATTTTCATTACATACAGCTTCATAATGCCAAATTTTAGGTGAAAAATGTTAACATATCTTCATTTTACAATCCAAAATAAAACTGTAAAACTCTTAGCTTTTACCCAGAAATACCTCCATTTTCTCACACTTCTGATGGCTTATATTGTTTCTTCTGCATAAGGTGGAAATCCAAGTGAAGATGACATCAAGCTAACTTTTCATAATATGCTTCTCATAACTTATTATTTAAATATTTGTGGAGACAGAAAATACGACAGAGTATAGTAGTCATCGACACTAATGGAAACAGGAAAATATTTATAAAACTTCAGAAGTAATTTCTATAAAATCAAGACAGATGGAGAAATTGAATTTTAAAGTAAACTTTTCTTTGGAGTTATGCCACAGAAATATTAGCCCCTCTTCCACTTTGTATACCTTGATTGAGGAACAGAAGTCTGCCTCAGTCAGAAACCCCAGCACAATATAAAATGATATTGGCAGATGTTTTTCCTCTTCAGGCTACCACCTTCAGAACCTGCCTTTCTGAATCCATTGAAAGGCTACAATTTCAGAAAAAAAAAAGGCATAACAGGAAATAGAATGTTTTCTTCACATTGTGTGTGGGACTTGTGATTTTCAGGCAAAGCATATAATTCATTTAATGAAGGAAGGCCACAGATGGCCTTGGAGTGACCTGCTCGTAAGCAGAAACCTTGTGAGGAATAAGCGAAGAGTGACAAAAGAGGCATTTAGCTCTAGATGAACCAATTAGATAAATGCCCATTAAGAAATTGAGACAGGACTAGGAAGTGGGCACATTATACTGCTCTTCATTTTACATATAAAATGGGGGATATTAACAGCACCAGGACAGTTAATGGAATGGTGGAAAATCAAACTGAACACTCTCTCTATTGTTAGAAATTGAGTTGATGAAGAGACTTCAGAAACTTCCTGTCAAAAGACAGGAAATGTTGCCTAAAAACTAAGAGAAGGAATGGATCTCTAGAAATGAAAAGAGCAATAAATGTCCGAAAATTTCTTCCTTTTCTCAAGAACGTAAGAAAGTGTTAGCTCTAGGCAACATTACACTAAGTTTTTTTATTACTCTAGGAATAATTTATTATTATATGGCCTTAAGTAATTGAAATTTCTTTATAAAGAAACAGAAAGAAAAAATCCAGAAATACTAATGTGTTCCTTTAAAAATTATTCAGTATCTAACATAAACTTAAGCAATGAATCTAAGCCAAAAAATAAATTTCAGCATGTAATTTGAGTATGCTTATTGTGTCAGGCTATAGGCACATTGTGATAATTTGATAGCTTACAAAAAATAAACAACAAAAAAGCATGTAAGCAGAGGAAAGACAAAAAAAAATCATCTATCTTTAAACTCAGATATAGTTTTATTTATGCAAAGGCTGAAAAAGCATAATATCAACAAACCATTAATAAAAAAATAACTTGACATTTTAAAATCAAAATTAAAATATATAATTGGGGTTGCAATGATATGAAACTTTAAGATATGAATTAATGAAGTATCTCAAATATAGAGCTGAGTTAAAATAATTGTTAAAACATATTGTAAGCCAAAACATCAATAATATTGCTGAGATGATGTAAAATAAAAAATAAATCAAAGTTTTATATAAAGTACAATGTCAATTTGTATAAATTGATCTATAGGTAGATGGGTAGATAAACAGATAGATTATTGATAAATTGAAACTAGGTGATTTTATTTCTCTCAAGTTTCTAAATTTTCTAAAATGTGGTTTAATAATATGTTGGCCAGAAATTTTTACTGAAGTAATTATAATAGAGAACATAAAATCTATGAGATAATTTTTAAGCTCAAATATTTTAGGAGTAATCTTTCTTTCAATCCTATACACTTTTAACTTTAATAACATTAAAAAAGAAATAATAATAATGCTTCCAAAGTAAAAGAGTAGACAGAAAACTCAATAATTTACATTCGGGATGTGGTAGAGTCTTAAAGTTGAAACCTGAAAAGATAACCACAGAATAAATATTTTCAGTTTGGTAAAAATAAGTGACAAGTTTATACACAAAGGAATTACAGAGATTTAGTTAACAGAATAACTTTGAACTACAAAATAAGGTTTATTGTCTATAGCCATATCACCCTAAATGCGCCCTATCTTGTCTAAATAGGATTTATCTTAGAAGTGAATTTCTGTTTTAGTGCTATGAAATATATTAATATAGAATAGCAGATCAGGTGATTCATAAGAGAAAATATGTCAAACTGACTTTAGAAAAGCATTAAATACATATTAACTCAAAAGACTATTTTAAAGCAACAGTCAATAGCATACTTAACAGTGAAACAAAATTGCCTTCTCACTAAGATCAGGAAAAAAACAAAGCTGTTTGTTACCACTGGCTTTAAAACATTTTTTTAAATGTTATCCAGGAAATAATGGTCATTACAATAAAGCATAGGATAAATCAAAGGAGAAGAAGAAAATATAATTATTTGAGAAGAAAAGAATCCTTAAACATTTTTAAAACTAAGATTATTAACTGAACTAATTAAAGTTCCCTAAGTTTATGGATTAAAGGGTAATTATACAACATTCAAAAATGTTTCTTTTTGTCATCAATAATTATTTAGATGACGTACAGTTTAAAAAGGCATTAATTGTGGTAGCATTAAAATATGTAAAATATCCCAGTATAAATGGAGCAAGATTGTAAAGAAACCAAAATCCCACTGAGATACTTAAAGAAAAATGTAAACTAATATATGCTTTCGTAATGAGCTTGGATGAATAAGCAAAACAAATTTTATGTATTTATGTATTTATTTATTTATTTATTGAGATGGAGTCTTGCTCATCGTTCATCACCCAGGCTGGAGTGCAATGGTGTGATCTCAGCTCACTGCAACCTCCCTGTCCTGGATTCAAAGATTCTCCTGCTTCAGCCTCCCAAGTACCTGGGATTACAGATGTGTGCCACCATGACGAGCTAATTTTTGTATTTTTGGTAGAGACAGGGCTTCACCATGTTGGCCAGGCTGACTGATCTTGAACTCCTGACCTCGTGATCTGCTCGCCTTGGCCTCCCTAAGTTCTGGGGTTACAAGCATGAGTCACTGCCCCCAGCCGAAACTGAAAAAATTTAAAAGCTCAAATAGCTTAAATGAGTTTGGTTTTGGCAAAGTGATAGATGGTAATATCAAGTGAACAGAATAGAAAGACTAGAAGTAGACCTGGAGGTATATAGTTGGTTAACGTGTCTTGAAGGAGAAATCATAAAGTGAATAGACAAACAGGTTATTTAAAAATTGGTACTTGATAAATTCTGCTTTGTTTTTAATAAAGTAAATATCAGAAGGATTGAATAATAAAATGTACTTTAATAAATTATTTCAACAATAAAATAAATTATATACTTAGTAATTAATTTATTAAATATGGAAAGGATTTGATGGCTTAAGAGCGATGGAAGAAACCAAAAATTGAAGGGTTTGTAGAATCGATTTTCTGAATAATCTGTTAAACAATATAAATTGAAATACATTTCAAAGAAATCTGACAGGATTACTATTCTAACCTACAATGAAATCATACAATAAATCTATTGCATAGTTATAAAACTCAACACATGGTCAAATTAGGTTAAACAGAGTATCTAAAAGATGAACTGTGTCTATCTAACACATTATTTTATAAGTGTTTAATGTTTAAATTAATGAAATACATAGTTCTTAAAAAATGATTTTTCTCATTCCAATCATTATACACTCATAATGGAAGTAAAAATATTGAACAAATGTAAGAGTACTTAAGACAGGCACTCTCACACTCAAATGGCATTGTGCATTTTCACAATCTATAGAGAAAGCTGTTTGGTCACGTCTACCAGTTTTCAAATGTTTACCAGTTTACAAGTTTTCCATGTTTCCATGTAAAAGTTACCAGTTTACCAGTTTACTATGTTTACAAGTTTACAAGTTTTCAAATTATTCACGCCTTTTATGCAGTAATGTCACTGATAGCAACCTATCCTAAGAAACTAATCTGACAAGTGTTGGGGCATTACTTATAATAAAGAAACTTGGAAATATCAAAATGTGTAACAATAAAAAATTAAGTAAAATGTATCCACCTAAGACAGTATATATAATTGGTAAGTATTGCTGTCTATATTCTTTAAAGAGTTGGGGAAATGCTTAGGATGTAACATTAACTGGTAAAATCAAGTTATGCAACATATACACAGTATGGCCCATCTATAAAAAATAATATAGATGAGAGGAAGGACTTATTATTTAATGTGGTTATTTCTCTTTTGTGAGAAAATGAACAATTTTCATTCTTTTCTACACTGTTTTATAGTTGACTTTTTTAAACTAGGCAAACATCAGCAATACTTATTTCTGAATAATTCTAACCATGATTCACAGTACAACTCATATTCTCCTACTCCATAGACTTCATCTGGCAGAAGGAGTTCTCTTTGGCCAGAAGTATTTCCCAGTCTCTGAACCCTAATAATATTTTGCTTACAAATTTTGTATTTTGCTGATTGTATTTTCCTTGTGTAGAATTGTGTAGGTGTGTATCTGCCTTATGCATTAAATTATAAATAACCTGATCAGACATAAATCATGGTTTATCAGTCAATTTCTCAAACAAGGTTGAGTGGGTGAAAGAGAGAGAGCAAGAGATAAGGAGAGGGAGAGGGAGGGAGCAGACAGAAAGAGAGAGAGAGAAAAAATAGTCAAATCATATATGAGGAGAAAACACACAATGGGTGACTCCAAGGGGCCAGTACATATGTGGCCAAAATGTGTAACAAATTCTGCATTTTACCTTTTCCTTAGTGAGAGGAGGAGGAAGTGAAGACATTATATTTCTGCTATCATTATTCTTAAATTTATCACATAAGCCCTAACTTTTCCTTTTTGCTGTAACTATAAATTTCCAATATGATCTTAGTAGTCAATCAGTAGCCCCGTCTATGCCATCTAACCGTCTACAACCGTCTACAACATCTAACACTAAAATAATTTTCTTAGCTTTATTTCTTAGCTTTATTCTCCCCACAAGCATTATACCAGCTTGTGTCTGTTATTCACACTTCAGATTTTGAAGACAAGTATTAATGTACTAGATTCTACTAATTTCATTCCCTCTTCATTCACCAGCATCTATTCGAATAATTTATTCATGGCAAAGTTTCTGTTTAATCTGTCTGCCTTTACTTATGACCAGGGTCTTGTTACTTTAATTTTGTGAGTTCTCTTTATTTTCCTGACTCCAGAAATTTTCATCTTAAATTTATTCTTCATATTGAATTCCTTCATATTGAATTAATTCTTTGGATTATGAGCACCTACTCTCCAGTATTTAATTGTTCCAAGAATTAACCACATCCAGTTTCCTTAAATTAGCTTTCCAGGCCCAATGCAAATGAGACACCAATTTTCATTTTGTCATTCCCTTTGGTAAAAATGTGTAAAGATGCCTCTCCTATAGATTTTCTGTTCCTTAACTGTGCACTGAATTCATCGTCTTAGTAAACCAGACCATATAACTCTATTGAATTTAAAGCCCAGAGTGTTGCAATTTCACATACTTGAAATCATAATGTATCTTTTTTTCTTTGTTATCACTCTCAGGGAAAACATGAAAGATGTATCTTACAATCTATGGCATCTAGCATCTTTTTCCTTCAAAAACATATATAAAAATGTAGCATTTTGAAAGAAATGACATCTTAAATTTGATGAAATGAAGTATTTTTTGTTCCTCACCATCTATAACCATGATTTTTTAATAGTAAATGCTCAAATATTGGTTCAACACACTAATATGTTTCAAGAAACATGGCTCATGTGTCAATAACCAAGGAATTATCCCAGTTTATTGGTTAGTTATGTCTCACTCCTTGTAACAATGATGTAAAATATAGCAGCTGCAAATAAAAGACTGAAAAACAAATACGTACTTTTAATAAGTTATTCTAGCATTCTAGCATGGACAGATGGAAGCTAAAAATTTCATAGATCATAGTGGGCAGTGCATTAATGTAATAATTTTATAATCAACTGTTCTTGACATGTTAGGTATTTTATAAAATCTCATTTTTCTAACCTGATATATTTCCTGATGTTTATCTTACTCCATTCTTCACGTAATTTTAAAGTGTTTCAGTTTTACAAAGAAAAAGAATTATCTCTCTAATAACTATAGTGATAGCAACAATAGAAACTATTGTCTTGCATAACATGAACTGTGCTGCTCAAAACTGCATACATAAGCAACTGGGTAAAAGGAAGTTAATTCATTGCATAACATTCATACGGTCCTTTTAATATCTGAACAAGTTAAAGATTATAGTAATTTACTCCATGACCCAGAGCAAATTGAGACAACGTCTCATGTTCTGGAATTTAAGCATCACACATTGAGGTTCACCATATTAAGTATATAGGTTATATTTAAAGAGTGTTTAGTGAAGCATCTTAAAATCTTTAACAATTTGTCAATCTTCCAAATATTATTTCTTTAAAACCTAAAATAAATGACAAGGCACTCACAGAGAGTTGAGCAAGTATCTTATTTACTTATTTATTTTTCTTATTTCAACCTCTATTTTAGATTCAGAAAGTGCATGTGCAGATTTGTTACATGGGTACATTGTGTGACACTGAGGTTTGGTGTGCAAACAACCTTGTCATCCTGGTAGTGAGCAAAACACCCAATAGGTAGTTTTTCAGCCTTTGCTCCCCTCGCATTCTCCTCCCTCTAGTAGTCCCCTGTGTCTATTGTTCTTATCTTTACGTCCATGAGTATGCAATATTTAGCTCCCACTTATAAGTGAGAACATGTTGTATTTGGTTTTCTGCTCCTGTGTTAATTTACTTAGGAAAATGGCCTCCAGTTGAATCCAAGTTGCAGCTAAGGACATGATTTCATTCTTTTTTATGGCTACGTAGTATTCCATGGTGTATATGTACCACATTTTCATTTCCCAATTCACTGTTGGTGGGCGTCTAGGTTGATTCCATATCTTTGCGATTGTGAATGGGGCTGTGATGAACATATGAGTTCATGTGTCTTTTTGGTAGACCTATTTACTTTCCTTTGGTATATACCCAGTAATGGGATTGCTAAGTCGAATGGCAGTTCTATTTTAAGTTATTTTAGAAATCTCCAAACTGCTTTTCACAGTGACTGAGCTAATTTGCATTCTGACCAACAAAGTATAAGTGTTCCCTTTTCTCTGCAGCCTTGCCAGCATCTGTTATTTTTTGACGTTTAATAATAGCCCTTCTGACTATTGTGATATATCACATTATGGTTTTGACTTGCATTCCCGTGATGATGACTGATGTTGAGCATTTTTAAAGTGTTTTCTGGCTGTTCTGTATGTCTTTTATGGAGAAGTGTCTGTTCATGAATTTTGTCCACTTTTTAATGGGGTGACTTGGTTTTTTTACTTGTTGAATTGTTTAAGTTCCTTTTAGATTCTGGATATTTGAACATTGTTGGATGCATAGTTTGTGAATATCTTTTCCTATTCTTTAGGTTGTCTGTTTACTCAGCAGGTGTTTTACATAGTGTGACCATCATTCTAATTTGTCTAAAAAAGTGTCTAAAGACACTCTCAAGAGTGTTCTCTATTGTACAATAAAAGCATATGTTTTTCCTAGATTAAAGTTTCCCAAGAATGCTCCCAATTTTATAAAATCACTAGACCATTGCTAATATTCACTCTATCATTTTTAATAATTATTTCAACTGACAGATAAAATCTGTTTATATTTACCATGGGTCTAGCTATCTCCTCCCTTTCAAAATGCAAACCTTCTTGGGTAGAACAGTGTTTGTGCTCCTCAGCAGCTGGGTGTGAATTTTATGGGGTTTACAGAGGTATTCAAAGTAATGTGTGAGCACTATGTGTGTGGGGCAGAAAAGTGAGAAAGGGCAGCCAGTGATATAAATTGGTGCACTGGGATCATTGGTGCAAACCAGACATGCTTAACAAACTGGCATCTGGTTACAATGTCCAGTTCCACAGGATCCTGTGAAGCTACTCTCCATCTCATGAACTTTCAATTCAGCTACAGCACATTTTTATTTGTCATCTAGATGCTCTGTGGCATTGGACAAGCAATAATGTCTCTCAGTCTGAATTTCTGCCCTATAAAACGTTGATACTAATCTTGACATTACATGTCTGTGTGAGAAGATGTATGTACTTTCACTTAGCACAGTGATTTGTATTTATATGGAAATTAGTTTACTTTTCCTGTGAGTATTTAATATTGAAGGAGTGCCACTGTTTACAAAATGGCACCACCACACCACTTTTCTTATATTCACAGATTAATGAAATTGTACTTTCTGTAATGTCACTTCATACTCAAAACTATTTTACCTTCAAATCTCTCTTTTTGTTGTTGTTGCTGTTTGTCTTCATCTCCTCCTTTGTTCTTTTTTAACATTGAGTTTCTATTCTATACCACTTTCTTTTTGTTTCCTTTTTTTTTCTTTTTCAACTTTTAGTTTAGATTCAGGGGGTTCACGTGCAAGTTTGTCAGCTGGTTATATTGTGTGATGCTGAGGTTTGAAGGACAAAAGGCCCCACCACCTAGGTACTAAGCATAGTACCCAACAATTAGTTTTTCAAACGTTTTCTCCCTTCCTTTCCCCACTCTAGTAGTCTTCATTATCTATTATTGTCATATTTATGTTCATGAGTACTCAATATTGAGCTCCTACTTAAAAGTGATAACGTTTGGTATTTGGTTTTCTGTTCCTGCATTAATTCACACAGGATAATGGCCTCCAGCTGCATCCATGTTTCTGCAAAGGAAATGTTTTGTCTTTTTATGGCTGCATAGTATTTTACTGTATATATGTATCACATTTTCCTTATCCAATCCATGATTGGTGGGCATTTAAGTTGATTCCATGTCTTTGCTATTGGATTCTATCACTTTATAAGCTAAATTAAAATTAATATAATAACTATTCAAAGCATAAAGAAAATAAAAATTTCACTGGAACTTAATTAGAATTTAGAATAAAACAGACTTTTAAATATCCACATTTTTTAAAACTTGGTTGTTAGATCCTTTAGCCTATTAAATCATTTATTAACATATGATATGAAATACAATGAATGACCTATTGACACAAGATCTTAGGGTCTTGTAGAAAGATATGCACATGCAAAAAGATGGCACAGGTAGAAAGTGTGTTCAGGAATTTCACACATCTTTTTTTGGCCATTAGCCATTCAGAGGAGGGAGAGATCAGATGCGCTTGGAGTAGCAACTTGGAGCACAACGGAGAGATAACAGGAAGCTGCATGAATAAGGAAGTGCTAAAATCTTAGGATCTGAAGATGAAATACAAGGAGAAGGGCATTTTTGGGAGGGGGTGCAGGGAGGAACCACATGAGCAAACTCTCAATGATGAGAAAAACATAGAAACCAGAGTGGATGACTTTGGCTAGGAGGTGGAGTCCATGAAGGCACAGAGGGATATGAGCTTAATGCTGCAAAGGGTATAGAAAGCCAAACTTGCAGTTTATCCATTTATGGCTACATGTACTATTGGGAAAGTAGAGTACCAGGTTTCTGAGGATTAAATCAATTGTATAAAGTCACTAACTTGTCATCGGCACACAGGACACAGTATTTCTCCTTTTCTCAGTAGGCAATGTGGGGCCACTGAAATAACTGAGTAGTGAGTGGCCTGGACAAAGCCACGTTCTGTATAATGCTGTAGAACAGAAAAAGGAAAAAGAAAAAGGTGTGCCTTTTTAATTTTTACTTTTATTTTTTCATGGTGTGATTTTCCTCAGTCTTTGGACCTGCGTTAAGCTATACTAAATGATATTTTCACTCAATTTATTTCTCTGAAAAACTTCATCATGTTACATAAGACTAGCAAGTACAAGGTCTCCAAGAACAATCTTTAAAAAGAATGTGTGACCTGGTGTAGACCAGAGCACTTACTCAGTATTTTAACACAATGGGAAAAAAAAAAACTGGAGAAAGAAGTGTAAAGTTTGCAGCTAAAGCAGAAAATAAACATTTAGACAGGCTGAAAACGGCATGTAGTGGGATTTCTTACTCATGCTAAGAAACAGCAGTGGGAGACCAGCCAGTCATACTTCTGGTAGGCAGTGATGAGGCTGCTCTTTTGAAACAAGTATTCAGTGAGGATAGAGTAGGTCCAGATTTCTCAGAACAATCTGACAGTAGTCTTTTGCATCAGCCTGAGGCAGTGATGTGTCTTTGTAGTTAGGGATAACTTTTGTCTGAAAACCTCCAGGAAAAACAGAATGACAGTACCCACGTAGCACATCACTTTATTATTAATAATTCCCAGGTAGCAAATTATATAAACCTCACAGTTTTACCTGCATGAGAGAGCCTTCTGGATCCCTTCTCTGGTCCTAGTTTTGGCATCTCATTTCTTCACTATGTTTTTTTCAATGCCTGGGCAAACTCCTTACTCAGAGAACCCAGACATCCTCCCTACAAAACATTTTGCAGGTTTTATCAGGAAAGATAGCAATGCTACTTGCCACCTGCTAATACAGGTTGTATACAGCTGTATGTCCATCATTGCCTCCCCGATGACATTTATTAAGCCTTCTTTTACATTTATTGTTCCCCAGGAAAAGGGGTTCTATGCTCACGGGGAAGGAAATACATTAGATTTGGATTATAGCTTCTATTTTTAAAGATATATTGGCAAGTACATAGTAATTTGTTTCAACATAGGAAGAAGAGCATGGTGATACATTGGGAGAATCATCTTATCTAATAGAGATAGCTCAACAGATTAACGAATCAACTGATAGATATGGATGTGTATACAGATATAGATATCATATGAATTAACATGTATACAGATACAGAAGTATATATATTCAAATAAGCATATATAGATTTAGAAATATATATATTTAAATAATCATATATATATGGATATATATCTGACTAGTCTTAGATCTCTCTCTAGTTGTTAATATTTTCCCCCATATATTTCCCAAAAGTTAAAATATATAATAATTTTTGTTTCTTTTTCCAATGGAACTTCAGGGTTTTAAGTTAACATAAGTTTTAAACAGATGAATTAAAATGTCAGCCAAAAATTCAGAGCTAAAAACTGAAAATGTTTGCTCTACTTTTCATTTTACCTCCTTAACATCCTTTAGGTATATTTAGTAGAATGAAGAGGCCAGGAAAAGTGCATGTTTGAAGGAAGATCCTCCTGTATTCAAGCCTTCACCAAAGCTACATGACTTTGAACAAATTACTTTATCTCTAAACATCAATTCTGTCATCTATAAAATAGAGATCTATTATTTACCTTAAATGGTTTTCTGAGGATTAGGTGATATTATATAAAACATAATAGATAACCCCCAATGTTATTTTTCTTCTTTCCTTGCTTATGAGAAATTAAGCTTTTGGACGAGTTATTGGATGTTTTATAAGCTCAAGATATAAAACAAACAGCTTCTTTTTTCAGATTTATTACATCTATTCAGAAAAACATCCACAAGCCTTTTATCTGGAATATATGTATAACAGAACCAATCCTAAAGAACAGCTATGCTTCTGGAAGTAGCAAAAAAAGCCAGAGGTGACAATCTTACCACAGAGATGGGAGGGAGGAGATGAAGACTCAGAAATGACAGCACAAGGTGTGACTGGTCAATCCTCAGGTGAATCTGTTTAAATCTTACTTACCATGTCAACACACAACCAGAGTTATTTTTCTTCTTCAAAAATTCCCTTGTTGCTCTTTCTTTGTTTTATTTATTTACTTATGTATATATTTATTTATTTATTATACTTTAAGTTCTAGGGTACATGTGCACAATGTGCAGGTTTGTTACATATGTATACATGTGCCATGTTGGTGTGCCACACCCATTAACTCGTCATTTACATTAGGTATATCTCCTAATGCTATCCCTCCCCCCTCCCCCCACCCCATGACAGGCCCTGGTGTGTGATGTTCCCCTTCCTGTGTCCAAGTATTCTCATTGTTCAATTCCCATCTATGAGTGAAAACATGCGGTGTTTGGTTTTCTGTTCTTGTGATAGTTTGCTGAGGATGATGGTTTCCAGCTGCATCCAGGTCCTTACAAAGGACATGAACTCATCCTTTTTATGGCTGCATAGTATTCCGTGGTGTATATGTGCCACATTTTCTTAATCGAGTCTGTCATTGGTGGACATCTGGGTTGATTCCAAGTCTTTGCGATTGTGAATAGTGCCACAATAAACATACGTGTGCATGTGTCTTTATAGCAGCATGATTTATAATCCTTTGGGTGTATACCCAGTAATGGGATGGCTGGGTCAAATGGTATTTCTAGTTCTAGATCATTGAGGAATCGCCACACTGTCCTCCACAATGGTTGAACTAGTTTACAGTCCCACCAACAGTTTAAAAGTGTTCCTATTTCTCCACATCCTTTCCAACACCTGTTGTTTTCTGACTTTTTAATGATCTCCATTCTAACTGGTGTGAGATGTTATCTCATTGTGGTTTTGATTTGCATTTCTCTAATGGCGAGTGATGAATATTTTTTCATGTGTATGTTGGCTGCATCAATGTCTTCTTTTGAGAAGTGTCTGTTCATATCCTTTGCCCACTTTTTGATGGGGTTGTTTGTTTTTTTCTTGTAAATTTGTTTGAGTTCTTTGCAAGTTCTGGATATTAACCCTTTGATGAGTAGATTGCAAAAATTTTTTCCCATTCTGTAGGTTGCCTGTTCACTCTAATGGTAGTTTCTTTTGCTGAGCAGAAGCTCTTTAGTTTAATTAGATCCCATTTGTCAATTTTGGCTTTTGTTACCATTGCTTTTGGTGTTTTAGACATGAAGTCCTTGTCCATGCCTATGTCTTGAATGGTATTGCCTAGGTTTTCTTCCAGGGTTTTTATGGTTTTAGATCTAACATTTAAGTCTCTAATCCATTTTGAATTACTTTTTGTATAAGGTGTAAGGAATGGATCCAGTTTATGGCTAGCCAGTTTTCCCAGCACCATTTATTAAATAGGGAATCCTTTCCTCATTTCTTGTTTTTGTCAGGTTTGTCAAAGATCAGATGGTTGTAGATGTGTGATATTATTTCTGAGAGCTCTGTTCTGTTCCATTGGTCTATATCTCTGTTTTGGTACCAGTAGCATGCTGTTTTGGTTACTGTAGCCTTGTAGTATAGCTTGAAGTCAGGTAGCATGATGCTTCCAGCTTTGTTCTTTAGGCTTAGGATTGTCTTGGCAATGTTGGCTCTTTTTTGGTTCCATATGAATTTTAAAGTAGTTTTTTTTTTTTTTTTCCAATTCTGTGAAGAAAGTCATTGGTAGCTTAATTGGGATGGCATTGAATCTATAAATTACCTTGGGCAGTACGGCCATTTTCAAGATATTGATTCTTCCTATCCATGAGCATAGAATGTTCTTCTATTTGTTTGTATCCTCTTTTATTTCGTTGAGCAGTGGTTTGTAGTTCTCCTTGAAGTGGTCCTTCACATCCCTTGTAAGTTGGATTCCTAGGCATTTTATTCTCTTTGAAGCAATTGTGAATGGGAGTTCACTGATGATTTGACTCTCTGTTTGTCTGTTATTGGTGTATAAGAATGCTTGTGATTTTTGCAGATTGATTTTGTATCCTGAGACTTTGCCGAAGTTGCTATCAGCTTAAAGAGATACTGGGTTGAGACAATGGGGTTTTCTAAATATACAATCATGTCTTCTGCAAACAGGGACAATAGAGCTTCCTCTTTTACTAAGTGAAATCCTTTCTTTCTTTCTCCTGCCTGATTGCCCTGGCCAGCACTTCCAACACTATGTTGAATAGGAGTGGTGAGAGAGGGCATTCTGTCTTGTGCCAGTTTTCAAAGGGAATGCTTCCAGATTTTGCCCATTCAGTATGATATTGGCTGTGGGTTTGCTCTTTCTTTGATCTGAATTCCTACAGTTAAAACAACCCATGGCATAAAAGTTCCATATCTGCCACGCAGAAGTTTTTATTATTGGCTTGGATTGTTATTTAAATCCCACAGCGCTATTTACTCAACTTTCTTTATATCAACCACTTCCCTGCCAGATTGATTTTAAATTCTATGAAGATGAACACTCATACTTATTAATTAGTAAGTCAGTAAACAGACAGAAAATCCCAGCTCCACCACTTATTAGCACATGTTCTTGTACAAGTTTCCAAACCTGTCCACAATTTCTTTGGAAAAGTTGAATAATAACAACTATCTTACAGGATTGCCAAAGAAGTAACTTTCTGATACAAATTAATCACTCAAAAAATCTTTTTCATTATAATGGTAAATATTTTTGTACCTACTATGGGTAAGTCTTGGGCTGGACATTATATATACATTATCTCCAATTCTTTAAATTCTATTGTTTTTATTAATTTATAGACAAGAACATGGAGGCATAGAGGGTAAGGATTATGCGACTTGATTCAATTTGCCACAGCACAGCCAAAATCAGAGACTACAAATTTGTCATATACATTATACTCACCGCTTGTCTACTATTTTATTCCTGTCTTCCTTTTTGATGATATTGATTGTCACTTACTTTGTACCAGTCATGTTCTAAGTTCTATATCTATATATTTGCCGTTAAAATGGTTCACATAAATCGTATGAGATAGGGTCAATTATTCTCACTTTCCAGATTTTAAAAACTAAGACATAGAAGTTAACAAATTGTCCAAGGCCCCAAAGGCAGTAAACGGAACAGCCAGGACCTTATAGCTCTCTGTATCCCTGCCCATCATTGATTGACATGTATTACTGAGCACATCTATATGCCAGACTCTGATCTGGGCACAAGAGGTACAGCTGTGGACAAAACAGTTAAATCCTGGTTGTAGTCAAGTGGGATTTGTCACATGATTTGTCTCATGGTGTTAAGCACTTTAGAGAAAAATTAAGATGAAGGTGATTAGAAGAGCAGTGTGCACAGGTCAGACTTGCTATTTCTGCACAGTAGACAAGGGTGGGCCCATAAATCCAGTGATATCTCAGGAAAAGACCAAAAGTCAGTGAAAGAGTGAGCCCTCTTGGTATTAGGGAAAAAGCATTCCAGACATAGGGAACAGCAGTGCAAAGACCCTGCGGAAGAACCCCAGTGGGTCCATGTGGCTGAAATAGAGTACGGAGAGGGAGATAATGGGTGGAGGTAGGTCAGAGGTTCTCTAGGCAATGGCAAAAATCTCTAATGACTCTAAGGACTTCTGATCACAGGAACAATGTGATCACTCAGGCTGCAGGAACAATTAATGGAATATAAAGGAGAGGCAAAGAGGCAAAGAGAGTCAGAATGATCAGTTAGGATTTTTTCAGTTTAGAGAAGATGATAAGTTGTATTAGAGAGGAAAGTATAAAAACAAAGGAGCAACAACAAAAAAACTGTCATATAGCCAAACACAGGGGCTCACACCTTTAATCCCAGCACTTTGGGAGACTGAGGCAGGAGGACAGCTTGAACCCAAGAGTTTGAGATCAGCCTGGACAACATAGAGAAACATAGAGAAAACTCACCTTTACAACAAAAAATAAATAGTAAAAATTTAAAACATAATTTAAAAATCAATCATATATTTACAGACATGAAATAGTGTATGTTGAAGTTCACAGGATCTGCCAATAGATTGATTTGCAACTGTGAGAGAAAATACAAATCAAGGCCTGACCAACAGAAGGAATAGAATTGCCATTTAGTGAGATAAAGAAGATTGCAGGAAGAAAAAAATTAAAGGAAAATCATGAGGAGTTTATTTGGACCATGTAAAACAACAGTGAGCAGGTGTTCACTAAAGTGGCAGTACGTGAGATTTGGGAAAAAGAGAGGTTTTCACCTGTCAAAATACTTCATATGCAGCAAAAACAAGGGACTCCCAAACCTCAGTGGCTTATGGCAAACACATTTTTAAATACTCACTCATATTACATAGCCACCTTGGGGCTGCTAAGGCTGTACTCCTAGTTGCTTTGACTATGAGACCCGGAATGGCAGAGCAGATGTGTTTAACACTTTGCCAGGCTCATAGCAAAAGGGAAAAACAACATAAGTCTCACACTGGTCATGAAGCTTCTCCTGGAGATGGACAAAATAATCTCCATTACCATTTCATTGTCCAGAGTTAGTTGCATGGTCAAATCTGAATTTTGCTTTTTAGATTTGGGGGATATAATTCTCATCTAGGAAAGAGGGAAACCATAATTTCAATCTATTACAAAGATAAAGTATATAAATTTGGGCATCACCAGCACAAAGACACTAGTTAAAGCCCTGCCTAGGTGAATCACCAAGAAAGTAATCATAGGAAAGAGTAGAAGTCCAATGCCCAGGCACTCCAGATTTTACAGGTCTGACTAAATTAGGAGAGGAGTCTATAATGAAATGGTCAATAGTGTAGAGGAAAACAGAGAATGGTGCCCTGAATATCAAGTAAAATAAATCATTGGAGAAGGAAATAGTGATGAAGAGTTTGCTGATTGAATACCTTGAGAGCTGGAAATTGACTATTGTAATAAGCAATGTGCAGGTTATTTGTTACCTTGACAGTACTGGTTTCTGTAGGGGGATGGAGATGAAAGCCGGATTCAAGTAGGTTCAAGAGTAACGTGAGGAGAGGAAATCAAGTATAGACACTCTTTCGCGGAATTTTGCTTTATGTAACAAATTACGATGTCATCAGTACAAACCCTCCCTCTCCCTGTGGGGGAGAAAGAGAAACAAAACAGCAGCCCCTATTGATTGAGGCTTCTGGTTCTTAAGAAAAGGACAGCTCTCATAGAAAAAACAGCAGCCATTCATACTGTAAATTATTGGAAGGCAGTAGACGCAACTAGAATAACACTTGGGAAATAATACTTTTCTTTAAAAACGAAGAATGTTATCTATCAGTAAATTTCAATTCACTCATATTGACACCAGATAGTCTTAGAATAAATCATTCCTTTACCTTCCTGAAAAACTGTCTGGCTTCTCCTCTGAGACTTCTATGATACTTCATTTTTTCCTTCTAAAATGATGTGTATTTTCATTGTTTTATTGCAGATGGACATTAAACTATAGGGACATTGCGGTATTGACTGTCTTGGTCATTGTGATCCACCTGGCATTGGATTTCTAATACCAGGTATTGGATTATCACCAATAGTGCTAACCAAATGAACAAATTGAATCAATTCATCTTCCAAACCCTTTGTATACTTCTTGCCTATATTTTTCTCTTTAGAAAATCTATGACTATATTTTGGTCTTTCTGCACAACTGGACAAGCTCAGATCTCACAGCAGGGAGTCAGCTTTTGTGCCATCAGTACTTAGATATATTTTGTGCAATTACTAAATATTTAAGTACTTAAGAGATTATTGGTTGGTCATCATTTAATTATCAGGAATTTTCTCTCATTTTTGTCCTCATGTTTTGTTTTTGTTTTGTTTTTTAATCTTTCTAAATGGGTAAGGAGAACCAATCCTAAGTAACTAATAATAGTAATAATAAGAAAAACTACTCATTGCATAATCTGAAAAAAAACTTTTTTTCTGCACTTACGAAATAAGCACTATTGTCAAGATAATTGTTTCTTAACCATCTGACATTCAGAAACAATTATAAAAGCTATACACTGAGGTACAAATTCAAAGTTAAGGTGTACTTTGTTATTTTTGCTCCTAAATATGCAAATGTTTACCAGATATAAAAAACTAAGCAGCTATATGTGGTTATTAATCAGAAATGGCTCTGGAAATTATAGTGGTAAAGTGATCTAAATAACTAGACCTTGATAGTTTAGAAACAATTAATTTGATAATTACAATCACTTAGATGGATGAATGATGTAGCACTTCAATCAGTTATCAGCAAGCAAAGATTTTGAAGACTGAAATAATGAGTTAGTTGGATTTTTATTAGTTCAGTAATTATAAACCATTACCAGGATGTGGTGAAAGCAAATTGGTGGTGTTGTTATTCTTGTTGTTGTCAACATATGACTCAGTATTTCATATAATCTATTTATATAATCTATTTTATAAAATGCAACATCTAAATATTAAAAATCTGTCAGGCCACGTATTACAGGATTTGTCAACTTTTTTTCTAGATATAGAACATAAAATCTGGTTTTAGTATATACACTGCTCAGGTTTTTGCAAGTCAACATTTTATCTCTCTTGAGATTTAAGAATTTTTTTGCCAAGAACTATGGACTGTTGCATCCTTGAGGTACCATAAAATTGCACACTTGAGACTAAATGGCTTCTCTTTAGCATTTGCCTGTAAGTCATCTGAATGAGAATGGATCAATGTTGAGACAGTCATACTTTCCCTTTGAATGCTTAGGCTTAATTCTCTAAAAACTTGTATCCATTTAAAGCAAGGTTAGAATCAAGCCCCTATAACACCAAGATGAGGTTAAAATAACTACTATAAAATAACTACTATATTTAAATGTTTCTTTCCAGAAACAGAGGGCAAGAGTCCCCCTTCATGCCCTTCAGAGAGACTGATTTACAAAGATAAATCCTTGGCTTTGCTAATATTGGATTTCAATTTATTAAATAAACAGTATCACAGTCAGATGCTTTCACGAGAAAATGTACAGGGCAATAGGAAAAAGTGAGTCATTTGATCTGACCCATGTAAGTTTATGAAATATATGGCTATATGAAATAAATAAAAGTGAAAAAGTAAAATATAAAAAGTGTTTAGGTTTAGTTGTGGGGAGTTGCTAATACCAATTATTAGATAAATTTTTCCAAATAACTGTTTCTCTGAAGTTGAACATAGCTATGCAGTTGTTTTCTCTCAATTTTTATACAACAAATTAATATTGTATGATCTTAATGTTTTCAAGGAACAAAAAAATGAAGTCAAATAAAATATTTTCTTCTTACAAAGGATACTGCTTTACCACTGAAGTGGACAAATGCTTGCCTTCTAGATCTTTTATACTTGACCAAGTCCTATAAATGAAATGAAAAGATTAAAACACAAGAATATTATAAATTAGCCTTTTATTGAATTCAAACCCACGGTCAAACAAATGTTCAATAAACTCATAATATACCTAGAGCCCAGAGATGTAGGTGAAGAGCAAATTTCAATCTATGAGACGCTTGTTCTTGTACTCAAATTTTAATAATTCTCTTTAAACATTAGCTGCAAAAGCTAGGGAATAAATTGTATACCCATTTCAAAATTGAGACTAAATTGGGAGGTCAGTAAGGCAGACTAAATGTGAAATTAACCTCTTCAAAAATAAGTTGATGACTAACCCCAAGGGGAATAATGCCCACTTTTTATTCAATATGTCCTAAATGGGACTGGAGAGAGAAAGTTAAGGAGAATTACAGATGTCAAGAGACCTTGAATTAGGTAATAAACATGATGGAAAATGTGATCAAATTTTTCTCCAGCTTAGTGTGTCAGAATTTGGACTAGATTTTCTATAGGATCTCTATGCATGAGCAAATGAATGATAGAATCAATGGTTATTCCAGTGTATAGACCTAAACCGTCCTTATCAACAACACGTCTGCAAGAGCGATGTGTAAGAAATTCTGGGGTTCAGACTATAGACTGTAGAATATTTTTTTTTTTTCAAAATCTGTTTCTTTCCATTAACTATTTGGGTTTATGCAAGTGTCTTAATATCTCTGAGCTTCACTTCCTTAATAATAATAATACCTACCTTACAATATTGTTAGGATGGAGAAAAATGTATGGAAATCACCTCACATAATGCTTGGCATATATTAAATCCACAGTCCAAATGCATATTATTCTTATCACAAGGAGAGAAGCGGGGGGATGATACTAAAAACAATTTCAGAGCAAAGGATTGAAATAGCTTGCCTGTCGCCGAGGTGGTGAGGAGTGTTCAAGAATTCCTTCAGCAAACACCATGTTGCTGCACCTACTGGAGACTTTGTGATATGCATTATCCATTTTGGTCTTGCAATCCATCAGTCTTACAGTTTACAGTATACTGCAGAGATTATAGTATCCTCAGCAGAAAAAATCGTAACTACTAGTGAATGGAGTAATGAAATCAGTTCTACTGTACAATGAAAGGCATGAGTATCTCATCTAATGATAAACCTTACTTGCACACATAGATAAGATGCAGACATAGATAGTAACCATTCTGTGCCCAGGACTGTACCATGTGTAAACAAAGATAATAGGGTACCAGAATTCTAAATACTGCAGAATATAAAAGAGATATATAAAAGTACAGAAGATACTGACTTACTATGGCTTGACTTATGAGCTTTTCAATTTAAAAAGTGGTTTTATTAATGACTTACAATGTTTTTGACTTATGGTGGGTTCATTGGGATGTAACTCCTTAGTAAGTCAAGGAGAATCTGTATCAAAATTCTTAAAAGCAAATTGAAAATGTGCTTTAAACAATGTGGAATATTTAAAATGTTATTTTAGACTTATAAACTTACCACGTCAGATTTTAAAAAGAAACTCAAAATGTATATTGATTTAAAATTAGTTATGAGAATATAAAGATAGGTATATAAAGAAATTGTTTCTAAGTGTGGAAATTTCTAATATTTATTTGCAAACCCACATTTCTATATTATTAAATTTGAGGTAATAGATACTTATACTCCTTGTGTTACTGTATCCATAATGTTCTTCAAGGAAGCATTAAAAACTCAGTCTAACACTTTATAGTGCATATTACTTTTTAAGAGTTCAAATGTCCTCATTTGCAAATTCAGAAGTTCTGGTTGGTGTCTATTTTATACTAATTTTTCTTTTTACAACTAGATGAGTTCAAAAGTAAGGAGAAACACCAAGCAAATGCAGTTTCCTACTGAAACGCCTTGACTCTTATATGGCCCTTTATACTAAAAGCTTAGAAAAGGTAGTATTTTTGTTTTTTATGTTTTAAGCATTAATTGCTACTTCCCATGCACTGTAACACTCTTAAGTAGGTTCTGTAATTTATTTTTAAAGAATTTATTTTGAGACTAGATCTGTAAGTTACATACCATGAGGACCAATGTTGCCTTCTGCCAATTTGTTAGAAGATTAAATCCTGGGTAATTTCATTTTGTGATGGTAAATTATAATACAATACAGGACAATAAAACTAGTTTTTTAAAAACTTCATGTTTTCTACTGGTTTATGTTTCAATTTTAACAAGAAAAAAAAGCATGAATACCACACCCACTGATGATATGAACAGTCCTTTAGTTAAGGATTTTTATAGCATAGAGTTAAACAGCAACGACAGATTTGAACCATGTAGGTTAGGTTCAACACTGCTTAGGGCTAAAAATGCAATCATACAGATGCTAGAAGTTAGAGATGCTAGGAACAAGAAGATAATCTCTAAGGTCAATTGTATTATCTAATCAAAGTTTGCATTACAATAAAATAATTTTGTTCTTATTTTTAAATCAAATATAAGAAGCAATGTTGGGCTCTATTTCATGCTATAAGAAATTGCGTTTTATGTGCAAATTTGAAATTATCAACATAAAATCTGTTTTCCTGACTTAGTTGAATGTATGTTTCTAAATCCTTTACCTTTGTGTCAGATTCAAAATAAAATTGAGAATTGATTTTCCCCAAATCTTTTGTTGTACAAGCAGGTGGGGTTGTGGTAAAGGAGGTAAGAAAATAAACACAAATTATCCAAAAGCACGTGCCAAGCCACAAACTCCAGCAAAAATAACCGAGAGAGTTTTACTTTGAGAAAATTATGTATTAAAAGTTGTTTACAAATCATTTTATATTTTCAAGTAAATTTCACATATTTTCCAGAGTCTTCCATTTTAGGTGCATGTTCTTTCTACCCTTGAAAATACTTCTTGTAATCTATCACACTAAAGCATGATTCTGCTGTTGTTTCACGGGATTGTTGTGGCTGTGGTGATTGTTTGGGCCACAACTTTTCTCTTAATTCACTGCCTGTCTCTTTAATCTTGTCTTTGCAGTCTGTATTTCTATATCCCCTTTCCTCTGCTTGTTCTTTAACTATTGGTGTCTCTTAAGACTCCACTCTGACCTCTTACCCTTCACTGTGTGCTCTATCTGGGTTAGATCACCGATTGTCATAGTTCCAAGTACTACTTCTTGGCTAGAAATGTCAGAACTCCCTTCATACCCTGTATGCTTAATTTTAAACACAATTAACCAAAAATTTTGAAGACCTTCACTTGAAATTTTTACAACAGATTAAAACATTAAGAAATGAATTAAGTATCTTTTTCCCATCTATAAAACTTACATAATTAAGAGTATTCATCACCCATCAGATAACCTGAGGTAATTCTTTCACTTCTTTTTTCCTGAATAGATCTGATCCATCTACTTCAAATACATGAGTAGCTCTGATTCTGCTCTTCAATTTCAATACTCCCAGGCAATATAGGAGTGGGCACATTACCCAGGCCTGGCCAAACCACTGCATCACCTTGACAATAAATGTATGCATGTATGAAGTTGTGAATGAGAAGGAAGGATGGGTTGGAAACAAGAAATGTTCCTTGGATTTTTCTGGAAAGTTTGGGAAAAATAATACTCTTCTGAAAATGACCATGTAAGCCCAGAGTGGCCCATCATGAAGTTATCTTTATAACTTCAGAAAGAGAAATAAAAATGAAGTATGCCCAATTTATCATAGTTCATGAGAAAAAATACTTATATTTCTGAGTCTCATATTATATTTTAATAATGTATAAAAATGAGTTTCCACTCTGCTGAATGAGGGCCCTGAGAAAACTCATATATGGTGGCACGACATTATATGCAACAAAATATGATCCTAATCAAATATCTCGTTTACATTTCCACTCAAAGTCATCATATAAAAAACTGACAAGAAGCTCTTAAGAAATCGACAATGTGACCTTGTCATAGATCAATTATGCAAGACATGGCTGCTTTATATTTCTGGGTTGTTGCCACGAAAAAAAGAATAACTCCAGGTAAAAATGAAATACAGTGCCATTGTCAGAGGTGCTAGAGATTGGGACAAGAAAAACAAAAACATCGACCTGGCGCGGTGGCTCAAGCCTGTAATCCCAGCACTTTGGGAGGCCGAGACGGGCGGATCACGAGGTCAGGAGATCGAAACCATCCTGGCTAACACGGTGAAACCCCGTCTCTACTAAAAAAAAAAATTACAGAACCTAGCCAGGCGTGGTGGCGGGCACCTGTAGTCCCAGCTACTCAGGGAGGCAGGAGAGTGGCATAAACCCGGGAGGCGGAGCTTGCAGTGAGCTGAGATCAGGCCACTGCACTCCAGCCTGGGCTACAGAGCGAGACTCGGTCTCAAAAAAAAAAAAAAAAAAAAAAGGAAAAACAAAAACATCTTTAGGAAGTTCTCATCTTCCACATCCTTTAGTCATCTCACCTATACTTAGAAATTCAAAAGGAATTTACACTGATTCTGTGCTTCACTGTGGGTATTATGTACATTTTAACAATATTAAATTATTCTAACCCATCGTATCAGATGCCCCAGACAGAATACAAGATGAACTTATACGAAATAAGCAACGTCCAGAAATCTGTTGTACAACATAGTGCTTGCAGTTAGTGATAAGGTATTGTGTAGTTACACATTTAAGAGGGTGGATTTTACGTTGTGTTCTTACCACAAAAGAACAACAAAAGCACACAGGAAAACTTTTGGAGGTGCTAGATATGTTTACTAGATATGTTTATTAGCTGAATTGTAGAGATGGGGACTTGATTATATACATATATTTTGAACACATATATGTATAAAATTGTATACATTATGTGCAATTTTATACACTAATTATACATCAGTAAAACTGGAAAAAAAAACCTTTAGGTTTTGGAGGAAAAAAGAAAGAAAATTAGTAAGAATGAGGACTTCTCAAGGGCTTGAATTGAGCTCCCACAATTCTCATTTTCTATCTTCTCTGGTTTCCCTAAGTTGAAATTGTCCTATTCTTATTGCTGCTTCTCTGAGTATTATTATCTTTACTCCTAATTCCTAAATTACTCTAATTAGAAAAATAAATTATAACTCAGTTGTCTAGAAATCCTAAATTGCAACGTGCCGATCAGTTTTGCAATGTAGATGGTGTGGGTTTTTCTGGTTATCATTTATGAAATCCTTTGCCAACCCCTATAATATAAATATTTCTCTGGATTTTCCTTTTGCATCTTTACAGGTATGTTTTGACATATTTAATTTTTTAATACATAACTTAACATCTAAATCTTGGCAACTTTCATAGCACAAGGGAGCGCCATAATAATTACTTAGGGTAACAGCTGTAAACTGGGACTGACCTGAGCAACATGAAGACTGGGCACTCCATTTTTATTTCACCTTGATTTGATCATTGCCTGTGGTATAACAAAGGAATTAAAATAATCTATTCCACAGGGAGAGCCAATTCTTCCAACATGATTTCTTTAAAATGTCTTTTCTCTTTCCAATATTCTCAAAAATACCACCATCATATATCAACTTTTATGTACGTATGGGCTCTCTCTAATGCTTTATTTCTATTTGTCGATCCATATTCTTAATTACCTTATCTTTAAACATGATCTTTATTTGACAGAGGATTCTCTCAACTTTTTTCAAATTTTTCTTAACTAATCTTAATCCTTTTCTCTTCCATGTAAAGTTTAGACCAGCTGGTCAAATCACACAAACACACTCAGACACACACACATGCATGTGCGAACATATCTTTAATGGGTTTTGGGATTTGCCTGGAATTGCCTGAATGTGTAACAAATATAAGAAGAGTCAGTATTCAGGATATAAGATATTTCTTCCTTCCTGTAGGAAATAGCTAAAAAAGAACAGATATAAAGTATTTCTATCCATGAATCTGATGTATCTCTATTTATTTAAATTTTATTAGATGATTTTCAATAATTTTTATGAATGTCTCCATAATGATCATGCACATCTTTTGCTCCATTTAGATCTAGTTACTCAGGTTATTTTGTTTTTAATCATTCATTTTTATAGATTATATATCATATAAATTAATTTCTAAATTTTGGTTTCTAATATTTAGGGATAAAATTGAATTTGACATATTCATTTGTCATTTTCTGAATTCATAAAGCATTTATTTACCTCCTTATGGAGTTGTGAGTGTTCTTTACATATTCTGTGTATAAGTCTTTTATCAGATTTATGTTTCACAAATATCTTCTTCCAGTCTGTGGCTTATCTTTTTTATTTCCTTAACAGCATCTTTCAGAGGATAAGTTTTTAGTTTTATGAACTAAAAAATATTTTTTCTTGTATGTACAATGCTTTCTGTGTTTAAAAAATATTCGCCTAACCCAAAGTCACAAGCAATTTTTTCTTATGTTAGGTCTATGATACACTCAGATTTCATTTTAACTAAAATAATATCATTGAATACATAGCATTCAGATACCAGTTCTTCCATTCTTTAACTATTTGACTTCGGGAGAGTTACTCAAAACTCTCTAAACCCAAGTTTCCTCATGTGTAACACGAGGATAAAATAGCACAATCTCCCAATATTGTTATGGCGATAAAATGAGATAATGCTGTGACATTGTTAGCTTGTCACCAAAAACTCAGTCAGTGCTCATTAACCGGTTGCTGCATGGTTACTTGTTCATGAGTTTGTAGAACATAATAAATATTCCAAACATACTAAACATTAAAGCTAAATGTATGCTAATATCTCCTGCATGAAACTTAACTCATATAGTTAATTACTTCCAAAATGTATATATCCTATAATTTAATATTAATTCATATAAAAAGTCTTTTTAAAAGAAGCATCTCTACACTGACAATTTTAAATGGCATGTTCTATAAAAATTAATTTTTAGGTCAATATATTTATTTGACGGCCAGGCGTGGTGGCTCACGCCTGTAAACCCAGCACTTTGGGAGGCCCAGGTGGGCAGATCACAAGGTCAGGAGATCGAGACCATCCTGGCTAACATGGTGAAACCCCATCTCTACTAAAAATACAAAAAATTAGCCAGGCGTGGTGGTGGGCGCCTGCAGTCCCAGCTACTCGGGAGGCTGAGACAGGAGGATGGCGTGAACCTGCTAGGTGGGGCTGGCAGTGAGTCCAGAACCCGCCACTGCACTACAGCCTGGGTGACAGAGCGAGACTCTGTCTCAAAAAAAAGAAAAAGAAAAAAAAAAAAAAAAATATATATATATATATATATGTATATATATTTGACTATTACTTTGCTAGAGTTAGTGATATCATATCAGGTTAATGGAAAAAAATAATAAGTACTATGGTGTAAGCAAGTCTGAAGAGAAATGCACTTTAGAAACATTGAACTGTATTGTGCTTAGGTCATGAAAGCTGCTAAAAATACAGTACATACATCCAAGGTAATGGGGAGGACTCAGACATGGACTTTAGGAACTGCTAAGCAGTTAAAAATAAATCATAACAGTGTTGTACTTTTTTTTTAGATGAGGTCTCTTTTGCCCAGGCTGGAGTGCAGTGACTGGAGTGCTCATAGCTCACTGCAACCACAAACTCTAGGCTCAAGCAATCCTCTCACCCCCCAGAGTAGCTGTGACTACAGACACACACTATCACGCCCTGCCAAATGTTTTGTTTGGTTTTGGTTTGGGGTTTTTGTTTGTTTGTTTTTTAGTGGAGTCCAGGTCTTGTTATGTTGCCCAGGCTGATCTGCAAGGTCTGGGCTCAAGCATTCCTCCCACCTCTGCCGCAGAAAGTGCTGGGGTAAAAGACAGCCACCCTACCAGACTGACGGTGTTGTGCTTATATTCTCCCTCTTATGTTCATGTCACAGACACTTGCGCTATTGGTAATCCATCAGGGGAGATAGCAAAGGAATTGAAACATTTGAATCACACAATATTTAATATTTAAATAAATATTTTACTCCATTCCCTAAATATTTATTATAAAGAGTAAAAGCTCCAAAACAACCTAAAGAGCCTATTATTTATCATGAATTCTACTATTAGCCTAGAAGATGATCTACAAATGCATGAATTGCTTCTATTGATAGGAAATGGGCCTTTTCCACTACAATTTCCTGTAGCCCCAAGCAGAAAGCACCGAATTGTGATTTTTCTAATATTCTCTGAATACTGCTTATTAAAGATGCATATTGGTTGAGGTAAATTCTGAGCACTAAGCTTTCTGAAATTCTAAATTTCAGAAGTTTAAGATGATGAAGATTGCTGATGGAACTGCATGAGGTAGAAACTATCTTCATCATCCTAAACTTTTGAAAACCTCATCATCCTAAGCTTCTGAAATGACCCCTGTGGGCCAGGCTGGCCTTTGTTAAGGAGGTGGAATCTAAACACACAGACAGCATAGTTACAAAAAGCTGATTCTGACTATCCCTTTTAAATCCTTTCCAGAGTCCACACTATTCCCTCACATGGATAAAGATCCTGCTCTATCCATTCCCTCTACTTTTCTTGTAATTTACTTCACTCTGAAAATGCACAATTCTCATTATGGCTAAAATTCAGAAGCAGGTGTGGGTGGGGAAATGAGTATATAAAGTTAAGGCATATGACGCATATTATGTTTGTCTCAAATCCCTGCTTTGACAGGAGAATTTTTGGCAAGTTTTTAAAATTCTGAGTCTCTGTATCCTTATATGCAGAATCAGAATAGTTCCTACCTCTTCAAATTATTCCAAGGATTAAATTAGATCAAGTATATAAGGTGGCCTACACACCACTGGCAACATAAAGCGATTTGCCTGACACACTTAAAAACAAACTGTGCATCTTCTATAATGTTATAAGTTAGATGTATCAACTACATCTAACTTCCTCGTGCTCACCTTCTGCTGCTTCTGACTAAGAAAATATCCTGGTTATCTTTAAATTGATATTCATGGTTGTGCATTTATGGATTGTACACTGAGTTTCCATTTGACTTCTTAATATAAATGCCTGATAAAATTTCTTTAAATACAGTTACCTAATTGATTAAATAGAATTCTGAAACTTATCTTGGTCCAGCAGGAGGTGCTGGGATGTATTCATTTTAAAATTAAAATTGGAGAAGGTGTTTATCATTTCCAGAGACAAACGGATAAAGAATAATATTGGACTTTTGTTGACAACTCATCTTTTTGAAATGTTGACACAATTACTTGCAACCAACCCCCAATTCCACCCACAAAGATGTATATACATTGCTGTACTTACGTATACTAAGAGCTAACCCCGAACAATTTAAAGAAGTTTCGTAGAAATTCTGAGTGAACTACAGATTGAAGTGACAAAAAGCCTCCTGTCCTTCCAAATCCTTGTATTAGTGAAAACAAGCATCCAAAGCTAGCACCAAAGATGCCAATTAAAAGAGGTATCTGTTACTTGAACAAAGAGTGATTTTCATTTTGTCTATAGTATGTGTCAGGAAAATATATTTTGCCTCTCTTCCTCCATACCATTGTTCAAAGAGAAAGATTTTCTTTCAACAAAAGCTGCTTTTAATTTAAAATGTTACACATGTGCCTAGAGCAAAGTAACACACATTTCCTGGAGTGTAATGAGGTACATCACCAGCTGCAATATATTTAAACATATAGGTAAATTATTTTGAGGACGATGAGGCAAATGAAAAACTTTGAGTGAGGTTAGCATGTTTCACATTTTCCCTGATTCCCCTACGAAATCTTAAAAGTTGGGGCAGCAGACTACTTAAAAAAGATCCCCACCCACATTTTTTAAAAAATAGGATTTATGTATGAAGCACATTCAACTTTCAGCTCCCCCCAGAAAATATTATTTATCTCCATATCCTTAATCACTCGCTGTTTCTAGCCACAGAGGTTGAGAAAACCTATCCTATTTGAGGCCAATGCCTCCATCAAAGCCTTTGATTTCATCTGCCCTCTTCTAGAACCTTTTTCAAGTAAAAATTATCTTCTTTCTTTCATCTTTAACATCTCCCTCTGTATCAACTCCTTTCTCCCAGACTATATATATGCTCAGTTCTGTCCCATTCTTAAAAGGAATTCATGTTGTTAACCAAAGTTCCAGTTCTCTCCTTTTTTTCTTCCCATCTAGTCAAACTTGTTTAAAGAAAGGACTATGATCGGTGTCTCTGGTTTCTCATTTCTCTTTTACATTTCGGTGCCTAACAGACAGGTCTAAACCTCACCTGCCTTGCTGTTTCTGAGAGGGTCATCAGTGGTCTCAGTGTAGCCAAACCCAATGTGTTGGTATTAGGAAATTTCATCTTGTGTTCTCTCTGGAGCATCTGATACCAAGTCTACTTCTTATGACTCTTCCTCTTCATCACATTGACATTTGAGCTTCTCAGACATTTCACAATGCAGATTTATTAGCAGTCATCTCAAAATCAACACTTTCAAATCTGAACCTATCATCTTTCCTCAAACTTGTCCTATCTCCTGTATTTCACAGTACCATAAAAGATACCACCACCCAATCCTGCAAACTTCAAAGTTAGAAACCTCACAGCAGTCCTGGGCTTCTTTTCATGATACACTTCATCTGAGAACCAAATGTTCACATGACGTATTAGGTATTCATTGTATTCTGTAAAATTTTCTGAATTTTTCTCCATTTCTGTTTTGCTTTTCTCAGGCCTTAATCATATTTTATTTCTAATTGTGTTCTGTTGAAACAACTTTAACCACACTCTGTACTCTGCTGCTAGATTGATCCACATGAACTGCTGTATGCCAAAATCTTCACTGGGTCAGGAGGAGGTTCATATTCCTTGGAAATATACTACATAAAAATACAGCATTACAACTGACTTACAAATGTTATCTAATTTCCATTTTCAATTTTTTTTCAAACGCCATGAGTTGTTGAAAAAATATCTTTTAGTAACTACTAGAAATTTTGTAACTTTTTAGCTGCTTATAACTGGATTTAACTTAATTGTATTTAATGTGTAATTATCTGCATGCATATATACACAATTATATGCATACATATAGGCATATATGTTATCTATCCTTACATGTTATACATCCTTATCCTTATATCTAACTGTGGATTTTGACTTAGTTGCACTTTATTTGGAGAATGAAGTTTGAATTATTCAAATTTTTGAAATATTTTAGGATAATTTTTATATCAGAATGTGAACAATTTTGGTCTAGATTAGTGTACCATGGCCATTTTCTAATTGCTAGGTTTAATATTATATTTATATACATAGCATATGAACATTTTTCCTTGTTTTATATGTAAGGAGATTATGTAATTGTAATTAGTAGAATACAGTTCAGATATTTCAGATATGTATTTTTATTCAGATATTGCAGTTCAGATATGTATTTTTATACTTTTATATATGTATTTTTATACTTTTATATTTTTATATATGTATTTTTATACTTTTTATACAGATATGCATTTTTATACTTTTATATACAGTATAAAAATACATATATTTGCTCAGTTTAGCTTTTTATCATTTTATATAACTTCATTTTATTTACGGTAGTGCTTTTTGCCTCATTGTCCATCTTTCTGATATGAAGACATTCACATCATCTTTCTTTAAGCTGAATTTTACCTAATATATTTTTTCTACCCTTTGACTTTCAATCCTTCTTTCTTTATATATTCATATGTATTTGAAAACACCATATTACTACATTTTCTCAATATGTAAAAGGTGAAAATCTGCCTTTTTTGTTAGAGACTGTATGTACATTAAGTGTGAATTTATGCCTTTCTTTTTATTTTGTACTTTCCACTTGTCCCCTTTTTCCAATTTGATTCTCTTTCTTTTCTTAATTTCTTGCCTTCTTTGGCAAGTATTGCATTTGTAATTTTATTTTCTCATTCTGTTTCCCTCTACTTGTTGATAAATGATATGCCTTATGTATCATTTTATTGAGGCATATTTACATACATTGAATAGCACAGATTTTACGTGTACTGTTTGATTATTTTGAAAATATACCTGCATAATCTAAAATCCATCAATAAATAGAACATTTCCAGAAAGATCTCTTGTGCCCTTTTCAGTCAGTACCGATCACCATTTAATGAAACATCTTTCATCTGATTGCTATCAGAACAAGTTAGTTTTATCTGTAAAAGAGCTTTATACAGGTCGAGTCTACAGTATATTCTCTTTTATATTGGTCTTCTCTCACTCAACATAATGTTTTCAAAATTCACTCATGTTGTGTATATCAGTTAGTTGTTACTTAAATTCATGAGTAGTATTCCATTGTAGGAATGTACTTTAGTGCTTGATTTGTGTTTTTGTTTTATTAAAAGACATTTTCCTATTCATGGCCATCAGGATTATTTCCAGTTTGGGGCTATTATGAATAAAACCGCTATAAATAGGTTCAAAGCTCTTTCTTTTAGACCAAGATTTTTATTTCTTTTAGATAAATATCTAGTAATAAAGTTATTGGGTCATAGTGTAGACGTATATTTAACCTTTTAAGAAGATGTCAACAATCCTCCAACATGGTTGAATTCCTATTTAAAATGCTTAACTTAAATTCGAAGGACAGTCAATATATTTTACTGTCTTCTCCAACAAAACAAGAGTCATAAAATGCATTAACTGTGATCACTCTTCTACCAATGTATAAGCTTTTCTGGTTCAGCATTTTGTTTTTATTTTCCTCCTTATAAATGTAGGAATTATTATTGTTTTACACAATGTTGTTTCAAAGTTACCCACGTATTTGCCAGTATCTTTGTCCAGCCTTCGTTCTGGTATTGACCACATATCTCTCTGAGACTAATTCCTACCTTAGAATGTCATTCTGTATCTGCTTGTACCCTCATTCTTAAAAGATGACTTTTCTGGATATTGAACTCTCTTTTTTCCAACTGTATTTAGGTATAGTTGACAAACAACTATTGCATATATTCAACATGTACAACATAATGTTTTGATATGTATATACATTGTGAAATGATTACCACAACCAAGCTAATTAACATATACATCACTCACACAATTACCTTTGTGTGTGTGTACATTTAAGATCTATTCTGCTGGCAAATTTTAAGTATACAGCACAGTATTATTAACTATAATTATTTTCTCTCAGAATTTCTAAGAATTTTCACTCTTCTAGTTTCTACTGGTATTATTAAGGAGCAAATATGAAACTAATTATGATGAGACTGGAGGTGATTTCTGTTTTCTCTCTGGTTACTTTTAAGATAACTATCTCAGCCGGGTGCGGTGGCTCACACCTGTAATCCCAGCACTTGGCAGGCCGAGGCAGGCAGATCACGAGATCAAGAGATCAAGACTATCCTAGCCAACATGGTGAAACCCCGTCTCTACTAAAAATACAAAAATTAACTGGATGTGGTGGCATGCGCCTGTAGTCCCAGCTATTTGGGAGGCTGAGGCAGGAGAATTGCTTGAACCCAGGAAGTGGAGGTTGCAGTGAGTCGAGATTGGGCCACTGCACTCCAGCCTGGTGATGGAGTGAGACTATGTCTATAAATAAATAAATAAATAAATAAATGAATAAATAAAATAAATAAAATATCTCTTTTTTTACTTTGCGCAATATAGTATCAATGTTGATGTCTAAGCCGGATTCTCTTTTATTAATCATTGAGACTTAGGGGGCGTCCTAGGTTTCTGATTGCTGTTTCACCTCAAATATTCCATCTCCCCATTCTCACACTTAAATCATCCTGACGTTCTGAAAAAGCATGTGTTGCAACTTTTAACTCTCTCTTCCCTGACTTGTAAATACTCTTTAATATCTTCACATCTTTGCAATATAAATAATTTTTAAAATTTATTTTCCTATCTTCAAGCTCTCTATTAAACTCTGCTGCTTATACCATGCATTAAGTTTTAATGTTCTATTAAATGTATTTGTGTATGTGTGTGTGTGTATATATATATATACACACATAAAATATTCTAGATATAGAGATTTATATGTCATTGCACTAGGCCTGCACTCCAGAGTAAGGTAGAAACACCTTATTGAAAGGATTGGAAACAATGGCTTTAGTATGCACTTCTGGCAGTATTTTTTTCCATCTTGTTAATAAGCCCTGCAGGATTCTTGCTTTCATTTCAGATCGGCAATGCATTTAAAAGGATGTTTTAAATGCCTTATCAAACACTGTAGTTGTTTCATTTGGATGAACAATATCTAGTCTGCCATATTGCCATAAACGAAATCCTAGTTTTCTTCATAAGTTAACTCTCTAATATATCAAGGGTTAGTGAAGTCATCATGCTTCCTTCAGGAAATCTTTCCTCTCTGTACAGATTGAGAACAGTCACTGGACTCCATAGTAAAGCCTGCCATTTTATACTTAAATTAATTCCCTATGGGGCCTTGAGCACCATTAAGTTGTTGGTCCCCTTGAAATGGAACCGAGACATAGATATGTTCATCAAGGGCATCATAGATTATGTTAGGGGCTCATTAATCTTTCCAAACTAAACAGCTTTTAAAGTCCCCTCATTCACAGATCTGCAAAGTTCTGACTCTTTCTCCCCTGGTTTCCCTTCAAGACAACCTTTGTACCTCTGTTTCAGTCCCAGGTTCTAGTGCCTTTAGTTTTTAACCTGAAATATTTCTATGTTGTTATCTTAACTTGAAATTGTACACGTCTATTTTAGAAGCATAAAAGGCCATTGATGTCTCACATCTGGACAAGGCTTTATATTTATCTAGGTATAACATATAGTCTTGAGCCAATTCTTATTTTTATCGAGGTCCTTATTGCCATTCATTACTCCATATCTTTCTAGTCTCTAATAGACCCAAACTTAATTCAGAGACAGCACTAATACCATTCCTTGTTGCACTAATGCATTAGGTACCCATGTTTCCTGAAATATTTGCCAGTTTTTGCTATAGGATGGGTGTGAGGATTAGAATGAATAAAATGATAAAAACACAAATGAGAATTTCTGACATATAATGAATGTTCAACATAAAATACAACTAGTATAATAATTGCTACTATTAAGGATATATTAAACAAATAAATTACAATTAATGTAAGTTTTATTACATTATTAAAACATCACAGAATTGAGGCTCTAGTGGAAAGTTTTAAATTCCCCCATGAAACAGCATAGCTGTTATTATCTCACAGAAATAAATTAATCTTAAAAAACTCCAATCAGAGGTTGGGCGCAGTGGCTCACACCTGTAATCCCAGCACGGTGGGAGGCTGAAGGGAGGCAGATCACCTGAGGTCAGGAGTTTAAGACCAGCCTGGCCAACATGGTGAAACCCCATCTCTACTATAAAAACAAAAATTAGCTGGGTGTGGTGGCACGTGCCTGTAATCCCAGCTACTCAGGAAGCTGAGGTAGGAGAATTGCTTGAACCTGGGAGGCAGAGATTGCAATGAGCTGAGATCACACCACTACACTCCAGCCTGGGAGACAGAGTGAGGTTCCATCTCAAAAAAAAAAAAAAAAGTCCAGTCAGAGAGGCATCATACTACCTCACTTCAAATCTTCAAATTATACTACAACACTACAGTAACTAAAACAGCATAGTATTGTCATTAAAAACAAACATACAGACCATGAAACAGAATAGATAACCAGAAAAATTGCATACATTTACAATTAACTCATTTTCAGCAAAGGTGCCAAGAGCATGTATTGGGTAAAGGGTAGTCACTTCAATAAAAAATTCTGGGGAAACTGAATGTTTATATAAAGAAGAATGAAAATAGACTCCTATCTTTCACCATACACAAAAGTAAAATCAAAATGGACTAAAGACTTAGATCTAAGACATGAAACTATGAAACTACTAGAAGAAAACATTGGTAAAATGCTTCAGGACAGTGGTGTGAATGTTTCTGGTCAAAGATTTATTGAGTAAGACCTCAAAAGCATGGGCAACCAAAGCAAAAATTGACAAATGGGATCACATCAAGTTAAAAACAAAACAAAACAAAAAAACTTCTGCACAGCAAAAGAATCAACAAATTGAAGAGACAATCTACAAAATGGAAGAAAATATTTTTAAACAATTCAACTAGCAAGGGATTTTATAACGGAACATAAAAATCTCAAAAAGCTCAGAAGCAAAAAAATGAAATAATATAATTTAAAAATAAACAAAAGACCTGAATAAACATTTCTCAAAAGAATACATACAAATGGCCCATGGATATATGCACAAAAAAAGTTTAATGTCACTAATCATCAGGGAAATGCAAATCAAAACCACTATGAGATATAATCCTACCCCAGTTAAAATGATTATTGTCAAAAAGACAGAAAATAACAAATGGCTCTAAGGATGCTGAGACAGGAGAATGTTAATACACTGTTGATGGGAATGTACCTTAGTATAGTCACTGTGGAAAAAAGGATGGAGTGTCTGCACAAAAAAAAAAAAACTAAACTAAAAATAGAACTAACATATGATCCAGCAACCCCACTGCTGGATATATATTCAAACAAAAAGAAATCATTGTATCAAAGAGATCTGTACTCCCACGTTTATTGCAGCACTATTTGCAATACCCAAAAAAGGGAATCAACCTAAATATCCATCAATTCATGAATGAATACAGAAAATGTGGTATATATGCACAATGTAATAGTATTCAGATATGAAAAAAGGAATGAAATCATGTCATGTTTGGCAACATGGATGGAACAGGAGGTCATTATGTTAAGCAAAGAAAGACAAATATCACATGTTTTCACTCATAATATAGGAGCTAATAAAGTAGATCTCATGAAGGTAGAGAGTTGAATGATCGTTACCAGAGGCTGCATTGAGCCTCTGATTCGATTATTACATATTGTATACCTGTATCAAAATATCATACATACCCCCAAAACATTTACAACTATTTTACAGCAATTTAAAAAATAACTATATTTTTAAAAATCTCCCATCAAGAACGTAGTTAAACAAAATTGTGATATGGGGAAAACTTGCTTTCATGACCCTGTCTCCTTTCTACTTTCTCACTAAACATTGGTGCAAACTGACCATTCGTAAATGCCCTGTATTTCCCACTCTATTGAGCCCATGGCTTCTGAATTGAAAATAAATGAGGCATTCACTTATACGGAATTATGGAATTTTATTATTATCCCACACCTTACAGTATTTTCATCTAAGAGACAATCCTTAATCCAATTCTTAATCCAGTGAAATGAATCCATATTATCACATTACAAACCTGGGCTGTGGCACCAGGCAGACCTGATAAGCATTACAATTCCTTTAATCACTGAGAGTGACCTTGGGGCTGTTTCTTAATCTCTCCACTCCAGAGTGCTCAACTGTGAGTTGTAGAAAAAATATCTAAATGATAAGGTTGGTGGGAAGATTAAAACGGATAAAGATAGCAAAGCACATATTAGAATCCTTGGCATACAACAAATGTTCGACACAAAATAGGGGCTTTTATTGTTATTATTATTATTGATGTATTAAGTAATGGCCATTGCTATAATTGTACTTTTAGGGAAATCTTAGGTCTCGGGTTCCATTTGAGTTACAAGATTTAAACCATCTCTGCATTATTCTGGTCTAGTCCCCTCCTTCCCAAGATTGCACAGGTTAAATCCACATCAGAATGGTTAATGGTCACACCAGGAACCCCTGTGAAAGCTATAACACCACTATCAAGGATTTATTAAAGACAAATAACTTAGCAAAAAGCATCTAAAAATGCTAGAGCTAAGGAAAAAATGATTTAATAGACCAAGTAGTTTTTTATTAGAACGGCTCTTCCAGCCAAAAACTAGGTTGTAGGGAAGAGGGGTGTGGAGAAAAAAAAGTTAAAAATTGTTTAGGCAAGCCGGGTGCGGTGGCTCATGCCTGTAATCTCAGCACTTTGGGAGGGCAAGGATCACTTGAGGTCAGCAGTTCGAGACCAACCTGGCCGATATGGTAAACTCCCGTCTCTACTAAAAAGGCAAAAATTAGCTGGGCATGGTGGCAGGCACCTGTAATCCCAGCTACTCAGGAGCCTGAGGCAAGAGAATCGCTTGTACCTGGGAGGCAGAGGTTACATCAACCTAAGATCACATGTACCATTGCACTCCAGCCTGGGCGACAGACATTGTCTCAAAAAAAAAAAAAAAAAAAGAAAGAAAGAAAAGAAAAGAAAAAAAGAAAAGAAATTATCGAGGCAGAGATTCCTCAGCTAATCAACATCCACCTTAGAGAAAAATGAGTCATGGCAAATTCTACTGTGTAGTCACACTGTTGATGCACATTTGCCATTACAGCTTATTTTCATTCCATCTGCCCCTTCTTCACTCAGTGAGCAGTGTTAAGCACAAGCTGGCTACCACTCTGTGCAGCACTTCCCTCAGGTTTATTTTAAACCTTTAGAACTGCCTTCCAGCCACTTCTCTTTCCTCACTTGCTTTCATTTAATTTAGTACTTGCCTCCTCCTGGATTATGCATCTTATTTCTGTCTCACATTTAAATGGCTGCCTGATGAAAAACCCTCACTACTTCTGCCTCCTTCATTTACATTTGCATCTTTGTCCATTACCTTTCTTTCAGTATAGGATAAAAGCTCTAGTGGCCTTCAACTTAATTGTTTCTCCTTTTTTTGCAACCTTTTAGACATTTCTCCAATTTCTATGTTAAAACTAATTTCTTTTTGTGCCATCTCCCTGAGAAATTCCATTCGTAATCAAAATCTTACCCATAAACTCCATGCACGTAATGGCCAAATCAACTTCTCCACACCGATTCTTTGGTGCTGACTTCAGTAATTCAGCTCCAGTCATGCATTGGTTTCATGTCAAAACTAATATTACCTTTCCAACCTAGTGTTATTGTGTTTAACTCTAGGTCCATTGCTCTGCAAACATTATTGTATGATGCAGTGTGCAGAGTTATTATGACACATACAGGGAAAAAAGGCACTGACATTTATCAACCTTGTCACTGGATAAGGTCTGATTTACTGTAATTAAGGTTGGGCTGTACTGAAAATATATTTTTTAAAAATAGGAGATATACTTAACTCCACTATTCATCCCAAATATCCAGAGCACTGCTGCACAGTCATCAGTGTGAATTTAGGTGTTTTAAGCTACTGTGAATATAAAACTGAAAGAGATTTATGGGCAATAAAAGGAAATGTGCTCATAATTCACAACTGGCCTGTGAGACCCTGGCTCTGCTTTGAAGCCACCAAGACAGTTCATTAGTTTCACTAGACAGCCCTGGAATTGAAACAGAATAGTCAGGCATCACTAATGTGATTAAGGTTCCTGATTTCACAGTTAAAAAAAAATAGATTAGTTGACCCAAATGCGATTTCAAGGTTTTCCTTGAGTATGCATCAGAGGTCAATGACCAGTTCTTGGCAAGCAAAAGGATAACCTGGAAATATTAGCAAGTGTCTAAGGCTAGAACTCCAAGGAAAGTTTTCTGTGCTTATTTTTCTCTCATATTGAAAATGAAAATTCCACTGGCTCATTGAAAATAATTTTCTGGAATGATAAAATAACTCTAATTATTTTGTAAAGCCAATGTTCATTTTTATACAATGAATCATCATATACTCTCACTGTTTCTTGAATGTTTGATGTAGCAACCAAATGCAATTTAATGAACTTGCATAAATTAAATTCCTACCACATATTTCAGAATGCTGACATGTTTAATACATAAAATCACTTGGGTTTTACTAACCACATTAATTTTATTTTTAAGGTTATACAATATTCTATTTCTATTAATTTCTATTAATTGATTTTAATTAATTTTCAATCACCAGAATTATGAATACTGAAAACAGTATATATGTGCTTGCTGTTAATTAATTTTTCATTTTTTAGGACACAGGTAAGATTAGATTTCCATAGGCTACTAGAGTATTTAGCAATAATTTATTGATAATCTATACTTCCCCCATCCTCTCCATTCCCCCAAAATCTGTCGGCCTCCCAGAATCTGAATAGCATTGTATAAACTACTCCTATTTGTAGGTTGTGGAGCATGTTACAACAAACTTTCACAGAGGGAAAATTTATTTTATAAACCCAATGAAAGCCTAAAAATTATTTTAGTTTCTTATTTGATGTATTTTCTATAGCGTTAGTGTAAATGACAAAATCACTCGATTCATTTTAATTGCCAGGGAAGAAATGTAAGCCTCTGTGGAAGAGTACAGAGTTGTCTGAGAGGCAAAATAGAGTGAGTGGACTGAGTGCACTCACACAGCAGTCAGTGGCAGGAGCGTAACTAGAACCTAAGACTGCAGAATTCTACTTCAGTTGATTTCAGCTCCTTTTTCCTTTCATGTCTTCTTTCTTAATATACCTTTGGCATTCACATATTTAATATTTTCTCTTGATCCTTTGAAAACAACCATGATATGCAGTAATTCGTAGTTTTATTTTGATTTTTGTTTTGTTTTGAGACAGAATTTGAATTGTCCATCTGGTGGACAATTGCTATTCATGTAGAGGCCACCATCTAGTGAAGGAAACCCCTGGAAGCATGTGAGTTCAGGCAGCCTCCAGCACCTGCCACTTTGTAAATCTCCTGTCTTTTCTACTAATCATTTCTCATTCAGCTGCCTTCAGAAGAAACCTTGCTCTATTTTTTTCTATTATTGGATCTTGAAAGAAACATAAAATTATAACAGTAATAAAAGTGGTAAGAACAATACAAAGAAAAATGTTTTTCTAAAATACAAATATAAATTTGGGTACTATTAAAAATTAATTTGTCTCAATTAAACATTGCTGATGGGAATATAAAATGATATAACTACCAAGAAAAACAATTTTAGTTTTTATAAAACTATAAAAACGAAAAAGCTTTAGTTTTATAAAAACTAAACATTCAAATTACTGTACTATCCAACAATTGCACTCTCAGGAGTTTATTCGAAAGAAATGAAACCATATGTCCACACAAAAACCTGTACATAAATTTACATAGCAGTTTTTTTTTTACTAGTCAAAAGCTAGACACAGCTCAGATGTACTTCAGCATGAATGACTGAACAAAGAGTGATACATACAAGTTATGGAATAGTACTCAGAAATAAGAAAGAATGAACTATTGATACCCACAAAGACTTGGTTGTGTCTCCAGAGAATTGGGCTAATTGAAAACACCTAGTCTCCAAAGGTTATATACTGTATGACAGCATTTATATTACAGGTTTGAAATGACAAAATTTTAGGAGTGGAGAACAGATTAGTGGTTGCCAGATGTCAGGGATGAGGGTGAGGGGGCAGACAGAAGGAGATGATATGTGTATGAAAGGGCAACACAAAGAGTCCTTGTGGTGATGAAACTGTCAGAATCTTGACTGTGTAGAAAATACAAGAACCCACGAGTGATTAAAATTTATACAGAACTAAACACACAAATACATACACAAATGAGTACAAGCAAAATTAGGAAAATCTGAATAAAATTAGTAGAGTGTATCAATGTCAAAATACAGGCCATGGTACTGGATTATAATTTTGCAAAGTGTTATCATTGGGGGAAAAACATACATACACACACACACACACACACACACATATAATAGTATATGTAGCAATGCTATCTACCTACATAATTAAAAAGCCATTTATCAAATTGTTTTAATGATATTTCTAGCTAGGACTGATATAGTTTGGACTGCTATATTTGTCTCCACCCATATCTCATGCTGAAATGTAATCCCCATTGGTGGAGGTGGGGCCTGGTGGGAGGGATTTGGATCATGGTAGTGGATCCCTCATGACTTGCTTGAGCCACCTCCTTGATGATAAGTGAGCTCTTGCTCTGAGTTCACATATGATCTGGTTATGTAAAAATGTATCCCTGCCCTTCCCCTTATGCTTTTGCTCCTGCCTTGTGAGATGCCTGCTCCCCCTTTGCCATGAGTAAAACCTTCCTAATGCCTCACCAGAAGCTGAGAGGATTCTGATGTCATGCTTCCTGTAGACTGCTGAACTATGAGATAATTAAATCTTTTTCTTTATAAATTACACAGTTTCAGATATTTCAGATATTTCTTTACAGCAATGCAAGAACAGCCTAACACAACTGCAAAAATTATTCAGCTAGTAGAAGCTAAAATGTAAATTAATGTTTAAAAGGTCATTTAATTTGTGAGTTGAGGATCTGCATAATGAACTCTTGATTTTTTCCTACCAACATTTGTTTTGGGAGAAAGGCAGAAACCTGTACAAATAATACTGAATGTGAAAAGTAAAGATTAGAGATGGTTTCAGGAAGCATTCCTCAGAAAATACTTAATAACAAATGTATTTTAGATTCTGATAATTCAAAATAATGATGGTCAGGAGCTAGACAGGCTAGTATGATTGTACTAGGGAGTGCTGGTTGAGTATCAACCAAAATTCATGTTCTCCCAAGTCCATAGGTAGGAAACAATCAACCTAATGACCAAGAAGAATCTACCATACAGAGGAGGCTTACATCAGACCAAGCTTGTACAGAGGCACACTATAGACAGATGAGACAGAGGATCTCCACTTTTTCCCCACTTTTCCAGCCTTGACTTTTATTTTCCTAACAGAAGAACATCTTAAACCGCTTGGCGTGTCTTGCAAAAATCTTTCATCTCTCCAAAGGAAAAATTACCCTTACATGCTAGAAAACTGCTACTCCGTAATATATCAAAGAAGAGGAACAAAAATGTTATGATGTGTAAGTATTAAAAACTTTGAGAGATAGCAATGCAATTAAAGATTTGTGGTTTCCAAGAAATTATGCAAACTAAAGAATCTGAATGTGGTGAATCTGACTCTTCCCCACCTTAGATCAATCCTCAGAAAATATTTCTCTACTAGAAATGAGAAACCTAAGAGAACATAGGATAAAAAAGAAGGACTTTTTTTTTTTTTTTTTTTTGGAGACAGAGTCTCGTTGTCTCCCACACTGCAGTGCAGTGGTGCCATCTCGGCTCACTGCAAGCTCCGCTTCCCAGGTTCAGGTCATTCTCCTGCCTCAGCTTCCCAAGTAGCTGGGACTACAGGTGCCTACCACCTCACCCGGCTAATTTTTGGTAGTTTTAATAGAGACGGGTTTTCATGGTGTTAGCCAGGATGGTCTCGATCTCCTGACCTCGTGATCTGCTTGCCTCAGCCTCCCAAAGTGCTGGGATTACAGGCGTGAGCCACCACGCCCGGCCAAGAAGGCCATATTCTTCTTTTGGCATAAAGTACAAAAGACATGTCGACAGAGGTCATAAATCTTTATATAAAACTAGAAATAGAGTTACTGATAGGGAATAAACTCTCCTGGTGGGAGACATCTTATTTTTTTTTTAAATACTCTAGTTCAAAAATTATATTTATAAACGTATTAGTCTGTCTTCATGCTGCTAAAAAGAACTGCCGCGACTGGGTAATTTATAAAGGAAAGATGTTTAATCCACTCACAATTCAACAAGGCTCAGGAAGCTTCCAATCATGGCAGAAGGCGAAGTGGAAGCAACGCACTTTCTTCACCGGTGGCAGGAAGTGCTGAGTGAAGGGGGAAGAACCCTTTATAAAACCATCAGATCTCGGGAGAACTCACTCGCTAGCGAGAGAACAGCATGGAGGAAACCGCTCGTATGATTTAATTACTTCTACCTGGTCTCTCCCTTGACATGTAGGAATTATGGGGATTATGAGGATTATAATTCAAGATGAGATTTGGGTGGGGGCATAAAGCCTAACTATATCAACATAATACATATCTTTTGAAATTGTTTCTAATTAACAAACTGAAAATACGGACAATAGACTTAAAAATACATTTCCAACAGAAATAGGTGACTACGTGTTCACATAAAGATATCAATAGTGTATGTACAACTGTGAACAATTGATCAGAAAAAAATATTTATATGATTAGGCAATAAACAACTTTGGATGATAAAGCAAGGCTTGTGTTCATTAGTAACCAATAAATTACAAATAAACAGCAGCAAAATAAGAGATGACCAGGAACTCTGTGAACTCTGTGATGGGAATCTTCCTGCAGGGTTGGTTCAAATTGGTTCAGGCTTTTGGTGATGCAACTTGGCAATATATCTGAATTGTTAGGCATGTTATTTCCTTCATTCTCAAAGTTCATCTATTAGCACCTCAACTCAGAAAACTAAAAATTGAGCACATTAGCTAGCAACATTCGTTTGGAGTCTTTAGTTAATAGTATTGCATTACTGTTTATTTCCTGGTTTTGATATTGACACTGTGGTTATATAAAATGTTACATACTATTTAGAGGAAGCTGGATGAAGTGCATAAGGGAATTCTCCGTATAATATTTGCAATTTTTCTGCAAGTCTAATTATTCCAAAACAAAAAGATAAAAAATAACAAAACAAAATATTAGAACAATAAAGTTAAAAAAAAAGACATGGCAAATCAATGTAGATACAGATTCTGTTCCTTAAATACTAAACTTTATTGCTAATACAATAAAATATGGACGGAGACAAAATCATCCTTATTTGCAGACAAATTTCTCCATATAAAGTCAGAGATAATCAACTGAAATTTTGTTACTATTGAGAGGAGAAGGTCTAGATGTAAAAAGAACAACCCAAATCAAGAACTTTCTTGTACACCAATAATAAATTGGAGGATTATGGGAAAAGATCTGATTCACATTGGAAACAAACAGATTAAAATGCCTATGAATAACCTTAACAAGAAATTTCATGTGTACATCTATATTCAGTGGACCATCCATATCTGCAGGTTTCACATCTGTGGCATGAACCAACCACAGATCAAAAATGTCCAAAAAAGAATAAAAAATAACAGTACAACAGTAAAACATAAGACAAACTTGAAAATACAGTATAACAACTATTTACATAGCATGTACATTGTATTAGCTCTTTCAGTAATCTAAAAATGATGTAAAGCCCAGTATGTGAGAGGATGTGTATAGATTATATGCAAATACTACACCATTTTATACAAAGGTCTTGAACATCTGCAAATTTTTATATCAGGGTCCAAGAGCCAATTCCCTAGGGACAACTATACTGGCCTCGATATTTTGTTTCTCTTTCATTTTGTGGAAGAGCTTGTGTAATAACAGCATTAATTCTTCAAAAATTGGTAGAAATATTTAGTGAAATAATCTGAGCCTAAAGATTTTTAGTTCTGGTTGTTTTATTTTTGTTTTTGTTTTTACGTGAGGGAAGCTTTCTGACTATACATTTAATTTATTTAATGTCTATAGGAATATCTATAATCTATTTTATCTTGGTTCAATTTTGGCCATTTGTAATTTTAAGGAGTCAGTTCATTTATCCTAAGTTGTTGAATTTGTAAACTTAAATTCTTTCATAGTATTCCCTTATTAGCTTCTTTTAATTGTACTGGAATTTATAGTGATAAACCTGTGTAATTGAAGAGATAATAATTTGTGTCATTTATCTTTATTTTTTGCAGTCTTGCCAGAGGTCTATCCATTTTATTGAATTTTTTAAAGAACCAGCCTTCTGTTTTATGAATTTTATCTGTGGTTTTTATGTTTTCAATATTACTGACTTTTGTTTTTATCTTTATTTTTTCCTTCCTTGTGATTTTTCCAAGTTTACTTTGATCTTCCTTACTATTCTGTGAAGTAGGAACTTAGATTGTTAATTTGAGGTCTTTTTTTTTTCCTAATGTAAGCTAGTAATTTTGTAAGCAATAAATAGATGCCTCTCAGCACTGTTGAGTTGGAGCCCAAATATTTTGGTATGTGGTCATATATTTCATTTAGTTCTATGTATTTTAAAAAATTATTTGATGCATGAACAATTTGGAAGTGGATTGTTTAATTTCTACATGGGTTGAGATTTTCATTTGTCTTTATACTATTTTCATTTCATTCCATTATGGTGACAAGAATATGCTGAGTTAGGTCAACTTAATTTTTTTTTTTCAAAGCTTTTTTTATGACTGAGGATATGGTCTATCTGAGTAAATGTTTCATGAGTGCTTGAAAAAAAGTGTACTCTGCTCTCTTTGGTTGAGTGTTGTTTGAGTGTTTATTTAGGTCAGTTAGATCCTTTGATTGATTGTGTTATTCAGATCATCTATATCCTTGATGATTGTCTGTTTGCTTTATAACATGTTTAGGATTATTTTGAGTGGATTGAGTCTTTAATTGTTATGCAACATTCCTTGGTTTCTAGTAATTTTCTTTGCATAGAAATCTGTTTTACCTGATATTAATATACACACTACTGATACTTTTAAAATTAATTTTGTTATGATATATTTTCCATTCATTTACTTTCAAACTATCTATGCCATTTAATTTGAATCAAGTTTATTAAAAGTATACAATTTTGTTATTTGTATTTTATCTTCCAATCTCTCTCTTTTATGTGGTACATTTAAACCATTTTAACCAAGAAAATATTAATATATGTGTCTACTTCCCCTTTATTTCATTTACTCCACATAGAGGTTATGATGGGCAATTCTTTTTTCAGCAATTGGGAAATATTGTGCCACTTCCTTCTGGCCTCCATGATTTCAGAAAAGAAATCTGCTGTCATTTGAATTGGTGTTCCCCTAGAGCTAATGCATTGTTTCTCCCTGGCAACTTTCAAGACATTTTTTCTTTGACTTTGGTTTTCAGAAGTTTAATTATAATGTGTCTAGAGGTTAATTTTTTGGGGGAAATTATCCTATTAGTGTTTTATCATGTTGAATCTATGGTTTTATATATTTTGCCAATTATGCAAAGATTTCAAACATTGTTCGTTCAAATATTCTTTAGTCTCAAGCTTTTTATCATCTTTTTCGACTAAAATGACATGAATATTGCCTCTTTTGTTATTGTCTCACAAATGTCTAAGAATCTGTTCATTTATATTTTGGTTCAAATTAGGTACATCTATTTGATCCTTAAGTTTGCTTATTCTCCCCTCTGTCACCCAATTATTGAGCCTATTCGGCAAGTTTTTATTGATTTCTATTGTTGTATCTTTCAATTTTATAATTTCCATTGGTTCTTTATTTTAGTTTCTATTTTGTTTGCTGAGATCCTCTATTTTTTATATTATAGTAATTTTTAACTACTTATTGGACTATTTTATGGCAGTTACTTGAAAATATTTTTCGCATTATTTCACTATCTTTACATCGGTATCAATTGATTGTCTTTTCTCACTTAAGTTATGATTTTCCTGATTCTTGGTATAATTTCTCTTTTTTATCCTATATATTAAACTATTATGTTAGAAAACACTTAGCCCCATTCTTTTTTATTCAGTTATTTTTTTAAATTTCAGAAATGATTTAAGACCTTGCCAGGACTCATAAAATCTACACAACTGAATTACAATTTATTGGTTTTGCAGCATTCCAACTATAGCAGAGTAGATAGTTCACATTAAAAAAAAAAAAAGTCAGGACTATCTCTCTGTTAGAGGCTCTTTCCCAGTAACTTTGGAGAAGAGTAATATTTTGCTAAGAGATACTGCATTTTGCTATAAAAAATACATAAACTCTAAAAGTATGTTATTTTCAAGATATAAATGAAAAATACTTTTCTCAGGTTATTTATATATGCACAACAGCAACCCAAATTTCAAAGCAAGAGATGTCAAGACAGAACAATATGAAGAGAGGAAATTTTAATACATTGATATTTTGTTCATCTCACAGTTACAAATATACAGTGATATCTTCAAGACAAATGCCATTTATAAATATTGGTAAAATTTTTATAGATGGGCTGTTAAAGCATCTATTTTGAGAGATGCTGATTGCTTACTGATGAGTAAAATAATATTTTGACTTGATTTCCAATATAACCTCCATTTTGATAAATATTAATCAAATACTTAATGTTGCCCACATTGAGCATATTTGCTCATTGTTATTTTTCATGGATGCATTTGAAATAGTGCAGCATCTGAGTAAGATAAGAGCGATCTGCCGTGTTTAAAGGTAAGGAATTTTACATTGGAGAAAGCAATTTCACACCTGTAAGGAATTATTTCTTTGAAAAGGCATGAGTAAACCCCCAAACAATAATTTTTTTATGTTTATTCATTCATTAAACAGCTACTCAGTGTAAATTCTATGCAGAATACTCCTTTAGGTGAACAAAGCAGGCAAAGTTCACTCCTCTTGTAAAGTTTACACATTTTCTAGATGGAGACAGATACTGAATAAGCAATAGGAGAGTAGCTAGTTAAAAAATGTTAAAATAAAAATAAACTGGGACAATGTCAGAGGACAGACTGGAGCGGGAAAAATCTTTAAGGATGTCAGGAAAAGGCAGAATCTTTTGAAGAAGTGGGATTTTGCCCAGATCTAAAGGTCAAAGCATTGGGTAATTTACTAAACTCTTCTTATTCTTATTATCCCCGTATGCTGTCTTACTATCCACATATCCAGGAAGAAAATAAAAGTACCTCCTTGCTTGATTATTGGAAGGTTCAAATGCAACTCAAATAAAGAACCTGAATGTTCACTAAATAAGACAAATTTTTAACTTTTTTGTTAAAATTAGTTTTTTTTTTTTTTTTTTACTTTTGGTCTCAGCTCTTCATCTCTAAAATACAATCAGTCAGGAAAGTGATTCATTCTGAATTTCATTTTAGTCGAAACAAACTTGAACTACATGTACCACATTTAAAGCATGATGACAACACAAGATTTTTTTGTCTTTATTCTCATAGATTAATGAGTAGGGAAAAATACTTCAATGACACATTTATACAGTTATTTGTCCTTCCTTCCTTCCTTCCTTTCCTTTCCTTTGCTTTAGTTCTTTCATTCTTTCTTGTTTTTTTTTTTCTTTTATTTTTTCCTTTTTTCTTTCTGGTATCACTCTATCGCCTTGGCTGAAGTGCAGTGGTACAATCAAAGCTCACTACAGCCTTGAACTCCTGAGCTCAATGAAACATCCTGCATCAGAATCCCATATAGTTGGGACTATAGGCACACCTAACCATGCCAGGCAATTTTTTTTGCATTTTTTTAAAGATGAGGTATATCCATGTTGCCCAGACCAGTCTCAAACTCCTGGTCTCAAGCAATCCTTTCAGCTCTGCCTTCATAGCTAGGATTACAGGTGCAAGCCACTGTGCCTGGAGCCAATTATTTAATATTTAAATATTCAGTTCAATATATTCAATATATTCAGTTGCAAGAATTTATTCAGCACTTATTCTCTCCAAAGCACTTTACTAGGTGTGATCATCCACTCATAAATTTATTTGGGTAATAAAGTTCCTGCTTTTAAGTACATTCTTACTTAACAGAAATTAAGCAAAATAATGCATAGACTAACTTTTGCCAGTAAGTCAAATAACATTTTGTTTTGTGGTGGGCAGTTCTATGAAACCTAAGGAAAAAGTCCAAGTAAGTAGAGAGTCAGAAGAAAGAGGATGACAAATCCAGTTTCTTAGAAAGAAAGATTTAATAGGGATTTATGAACAGAAGCTACATCTGTGTCTTGGGTGGCAGTGAGACAAGATGGTGGATCCCTGTGGCATCACTCCCCAAGACCTAGGGTTTAAATACTATAGGTAAAGATGGTGCAGAAGGGGTGTGTGATACAATTGCAGTATGATAACATCAAGGTTGCTTTGACTTAAGGTCTGAAATTATGGTACATACAGGCTCTTACACAAGGAAAAATAGATAAACTGGACATCTTAGAGGCCATGCTGAAACGGGGGTTAATCAGAAACCAATATGGTGGATTAGCATCCAAGATGGAGTTGCATTAACCTCCACACCTTTCTCTAAGCTCCCACCTATATAAAATAGCTAAAATATTAAGCCTAGATATCTAAGGCTGTTATGAAGACCAACAAATAGTGAAGGTTAAAATGTCTTATGAAAAGGAATTCAACTGCAAAGGTAGTGTGTGGCTTAATGGAAGTAAGATGAAGGACCTTTGCTTTAGTCCCTTTTCTTTCATAATGAGCTAGAAACAATTGTAACTGTAATGTCTTGATACTTCAATTACACCATTAGCCCCATATTAAATTTACTTAATGATAATTATAGAAATAACCCATAAATCCATTTTCATTTTCAAATTTAAAATATAAAAAGCCAATTCTGTCAGAAACTAACTGACTCAGTCTTTATCTGGGAATATCTTTTATTTTAGTTGGCTGGCAGTGATTTTCTATAATTTTGAATATGGTATTCCATCGACTTATGTCACTCTGTTTTTCCTGCTGAGAAGTCAGCTGTAAATGTTACTGAGGTTCCCTTGTACATGATGGGTCATATTTCTCTTGTTTCATTCAAAATTTTACCTTTGTGTTTAGCTTTAGATAACTTGAATGTGATTGGTCTAGCTGTGGACTTCTTTGAGTTTAACCTGCTTGGATTAGGTTGAGCCTCATAGACACGTATGCTAAAAAATTTTGTCAAATTTGTGAATCTTTTGGTCATTAATTCATCAAATATTTTTTTTCTGTCCCTTTATTTCTCTTCTGTTTTTCTGAGATTTTTCTTTTGCATATGCTGATATATTTAATGGTGTTCCACAGGCCTCTCAGGACCTGTTCGTTTTTCTTTATTCATCATTTATTATGTTCTTCAGTTGGCATAATCTTGAATGACTTGTCTTCACATTCACTGAATCTTCTTCCCATGCAAATCTGCAGTTGAGCACTTCTAGCACTTTCTAAAATGTTTTCAGTAACTTTTCTTTTTAACCTGAGATTTCTTTTATGACTGATAACTACTTATTAATATTCTCTATTTGTTGAGTCATTGATTTTGTAAGTACATTCAATTCTTTAAACATATTTCCTTTTGCTTTTGAATATAATAGCTTACTTACAGTCAGGGACAGCTTCTGCTTCTATTGTTTGCTTTTTATCTCTTTAAATGGGCAACAGTTTGATTTTTCTCTGTCTCATAACTTTAGGTGAAGATTTTTTTATTGTTGTTGTTCGTTTGTTTGTTTTTAAGATGGAGTCTCTCTCTCTTGCCCAGGAGGGAGTACAGTAAGATCTTGGCTCACTACAACGTCCGCCTCTCAGGTTCAAGGGGTTTTCCTGCCCCAGCCTCCTGATGAGTAGCTGGGATTACAGGTGCTCACCACCACGCCTGGATAATTTTTGTATTTTTGGTAGAGACAGGGTTTCACCTTATTGGCCAGGCTGGTCTCGAACTCCTGACCTCAGGTGATCCATCCACCTTGGCCTCCCAAAGTTCTGGGATTACGGGCATTAGCCACCATGCCCTTCCATTTGGCTTAACTCAATTGTTGTAGTAATTCTGGATTCTAGATATACTCCCCAACTCAGACTCATTGTTTCTTTTGTTTGCTTGTTTGCTTTTTAGTAGCTGGCCTGGACTAGTTCTTTAGAAACTGCCCTTTCTACAATGTGTAAACACTGAAATTGCTACTTACGGTTTTTTTAATTATTTATCAATTATCTATATTTTAAAATTCAATTTCTTAAGCAAAGCTTAATGGCCACCCAGAGAATGGGCAACACTTTTCTTTAAACATCATGAGCCAGTAAGGCTTCCACCATTGGCTGAGGAAATCTGTGTGGGTTGTGACACACATTCAAAATTTAGGCAATTCACATGTCTACTTGGACTTTCTTTCTTTCTTTCTTTCTTTTTTGTAAAGTGTCTCTTGGTCCAGCAGGTATAAGTAACAACTGGGAGCCTCTTCATTCTTCCCTAAGTATACCTGCAGCCTTGATTGTGTGTGCATCCCTGCACATGAACTTAGCCTTCCAGATTACCAGAAACTTTTCAAATTCCTCTGTGACTATCTCATTCCCTAAATCCCTCTATTAAGTTTTTGCCTGGTCTCTTCTTGCCCCAGCATCAGAGACTTAATCAACTGAGACATCAACTTTCTCCAATCATTTGCCACCAACTGCTCTTCACTGGGTGTGGATACTCTCCAAGGGACTTCTGAGCAGATGAGCCCTGATAGAGTTGTCGAGGTGAACATTAAAACAACATGCATCCCATTGTTCTTACCAAGATTCAGTGGTTACTTTCCCATAAATGTTTTTCAATTTCTTTTATGCCTTTGGTTAATTTTCAGAGTTCTGAAATGATTGGTATGGGGAATTGGGGGCTTTATATTGTTGCTCTTGGAGAAGAATTTGCTAAGGTACTCCTTTCACCATTCAATAAGTTACACCTTACTTGCACTGAATTTTAAAACATGAGTAACAAGTTTCCAGGTAGATACTAAGAGATAAACAATCCTAGATAGTGGGGAAAAGTGAATAGATACATGAAATTACACAATGGGTTCAAGTAACCAAGTAACTACAAATCATTTATTGAAAGCAGAGAATATTGGAAGATAAGGCTGAGCAAGTATATAAAGGTCTTGCATATAATGTTAAGGAAGTAAGATATCATTCTGTGGGTATTAGAGTGTGAATGAAGAATTTCAACTAAGTGAATAAAGGTTAGATATATTTTGAAAAGTCATGCTGATATGGAATACAGGTTTATTGAAAGATAAGACCAAAGAAAGAGAGAATAGTACAAAGACTTTTAATATTCTGAGTGAAAAATAATGAAATTTAAACTAGGCCTAGGGCATGTGAGGACCATAAATATTAAAAATGTTTAAATATTTAGAGGATGGTATTGTTAAACCTATTCTCTAGAAGTGAAAGCTGAGCTTGTGTAATGAAATAAATACAGGGTGCTAAGATGCATCTCAGGTTCTGGCAAGAGAAACTGACTGCATGGTACAACATTCTCTCTCTTATACAAATCTCAATAATCATTTTAGGAAAAATCAAATAAATACGGTAAACTCTAAGATGGGTCCACAGTTTTCAATAAATATAAATATTTTCACTCAGTATACATTCATTTTTCCCATGAATATCCAATCTCTTCTGAATTTTTTTGTAATTAATAAATTTGTTATTAAAATTTCAAAAGGTTAAATATACTAAGCTTAAACCTGAATATAATAAATCAGGTCAGTCAGGAATTAATTTGTTCATTCAGTCAGCCAACAAGTATTTGAGGATGTGGATACGTGATGAATATCTGTATCTGTATTCTGTCCTTGAATAGGTTATTTTAATATAAAGCAGGTTAAGATATATCTCAGAACAGTTATTAAAACATTTTAAAATAATTATTTTATTATATGAAAATAGGAGGGAAAAGGATTAAGGAGATAAAGAACTCACACAAAAATATAATTATTTTTATATGTGAAAAGTATGCTTAAGTATCCTACTGTGTATAATTTCAATAAATAATAAGCCTTAATAATATGATTTAAAAGATTTGGATATCTTAAAATCCAACTTTAAGGAGTATATTCTCAGAAAAGCTAATAAAGTAAATAACCATGCCTGAAATTTGAGTAAGGCAAATTGCTACAAAATTGCAGGAAGCACACTTCCTGCCAGCATAAATATAAGTAAATTATGAAAATCAGAGAATATCTTGTGGAAAATGAAAAAAACAAATTATGCAAAACTCGAGTGTATTTATTTTATAAGAATATGCATGTGCTGATAAAGAAAAAAGTTTTTATGATATGTTGCTTTGTTGTTTTTTGTCTGTATGAAAATTCATTGCTAGTGAATTATGACATATCTGGATATTAAGCTTCTAGCAATTTTGATAACAATAAAAAGGGAGTTTTATTTTTACACACATAAAATAGCTTATTAATACAAAATTTAAAATTACAATGCTGTCAGTTAAACGCCAGATAGGCCAATACTACCTTTCAACTAAAGAATAAAAACACAAGTTTTCTCTTTCCTAATTAATAGTGCTAATTTCAAGTATCATTTATACCCTGCATCTAAGTCACTAAAGATTTAGCCAATATCAGCAGTTAATGGTTAGTTTGCTCTTTAGGACTGTGATGAAACTCAAAGCAAATGAATAGTTTCAGAAGCTGTATGCTAATTATGTTAACATATTATTTGGAAGGATTGATACTGGTAGAAGCTGTGAATACATTTATAATGATCAAAATTAGTATTTAAGTTACAACTGAACTTCCATGTAGTGGGGAGAGATATTGAATGGTTTTCATTAAATTTATTGTAGACACACTACACTGTTTTGAATCTCCCTATTTCCAAAATATTGGCAATTGTTCCACAATATCTTAGGTATTTAAATAGTCACTATTTCTTAAAGTCCATGGAAACAATAGGCCTATATTGACGAAGTATTATGCCTGCAAAAACAAATTCATCTAGCCTCTACCCTTGTCAGACACTTCAAGAAAGGATTTATTTATTATAAAACTTAATCCAGAATGTTGTAATCATGGAATAAATATAGTCTATTTCCTTTCAAAATTTTAACAAAGGATATTTTAGTTCAAAGATATGAAAATAGCACTTACCTTATAAAAATGGATTCATAAATAAAGCACAATGACATATAGACCAAAGTAAAATCCTTAGCCTGTAAAAAGCACACTGGCCAAACTTCACATTTCACCGGGTTTTGAAGAACATTTTGCCATTGCAGCTTTGTAAATAGTGTTATAAAGAAGGAAGGGAAATGCTTCAAATATCAATCCCACTTCATGAGTCTTGGTTTGCAAATAAATCACAGGTAAGGCCCAAGTATGAACTTTCCATTTCTAATCTAAGTTTCACTGCTGACTGCTGACTCACCATGTTTCTGAAATTGTCCCTTTACTAGTGCAGTTTGGCTCTATACATATTTTAAATAATAAAATGCACTAACTTTTCCCTTTTCCTTCAGATCTACTGTTTTCTGAAAGCCCCAGCCGCATCAAGCAGCTACTCAGTTTTCACTGAAAATTGCAGATCTCAATGTCCAAAAGTGATCATACTCTCCAATAACATATATTGTGTTGGTCCCTTATTTCTTTCCCAATTTTTTTAAAGGAATATTATTTATATACCTCAGGGTAACATCTGGTGTTTGAATGTTGAATGGCTACAGCTTATGCTATGCATCACTCAAGGTAGTTTGGATCTCAGCTACTACTTACTGCCTGGGTGAGCTTGGGTAAGCTATGTCTCATCTCTAAGGCAGAAAACTGGAATTTTGTGAGAAATAACAATATTTTGTAAATTAACTTTTTTATTGTAATCTTTCTGAAAGTCATTTAAAATTATATCAAATTCACCTGGATTTATCTTCAAATAAATAAATTTTGTGTGTGTTCATAATTATACATTAGTTCAAAGAATACAATAAAGAATTTTAAGCAAGAAGGAAAAATAGCCTGGCACGGTGGCTCATACTTGTAATTCTAGTTACTCAGACAGCTAAGACAATAGAATTGCTTGAGGCCAGGAGTTCAAGACCAGCTTGAGTAACACAATGAGACTCCATCTGCATTTTTTTAGAGCCTACTGAATATTTATATAATAATTTTATTGTAATCCTAAAACCATTTTATTCTGTATGAGGTGAAAGAAACAGGATGGAGGAGTTCTTTCCAGAAGTAAATAAACAGGAGGAGGCAAAGCAAGATGGCCAAATACAAGTCTCCAGTGGTCATCTACCCTGCAAGAACACCAAATTGAACAACTCTCCACACAAGAAAGAACCTTAATAAGAACCAAAAATGAAGTGAGCAATCATAGTGGTATCTAGTTTTAACCTCAAAGCAAAGAAAGAAGCATTGAAGAGAGTGTAGGAAAGATAGTCTAGCCGGGCGCGGTGGCTCAAGCCTGTAATCCCAGCACTTTGGGAGGCCGAGACGGGCGGATCACGAGGTCAGGAGATCGAGACCATCCTGGCTAACATGGTGAAACCCCGTCTCTACTAAAAAATACAAAAAAAAAAAAAACTAGCCGGGCGAGGTGGCGGGCGCCTGTAGTCCCAGCTACTCCGGAGGCTGAGGCAGGAGAATGGCGTAAACCCGGGAGGCGGAGCTTGCAGTGAGCTGAGATCCGGCCACTGTACTCCAGCCTGGGCGACAGAGCGGGACTCCGTCTCAAAAAAAAAAAAAAAAAAAAAAAAAAAGATAGTCTTGAATGGATGACACAACCTGTCCCCTATCCCCCTGGAGGTGGCCATGTGTTACAGAAAGAGAATCTGTGTGTATGCAGGATAGGTAGAGCAGAGTGATTGCAGAGCTTTGTACTGGAACTCAGTGCTGCCCTGTCAAGTAAGAAGCAACACGAGAGAGAATTCAGCCAGTGCCTCCAGAGGGAGAATTTAGACTAGCCTTGGCCAGAAGGGAGTCACCAACCCCACGGTCAGAACCTGAGTTCTGGTTAGCACCACCACTTCAGGGTAAAGTGTTCTACGGTTATAAATAAACTTGAAAGGCAGTCTTTGCCACAACGACTGCAATTCCTGAGCAAGTTTTTCTTTTTGTCGTGCTGGGCTTGAACCAGTGGATTTTGAGTGCACATGACCTAGAGAGGTACCAGCTGGAGAATTCAAGGGAGTGCTTGTGTCTCCCATGCCCCTTACCCCAGACAGCACAGCTCACAGCTCAGAAGGAGAGGGGGAAAAAAAAGAGAACTTTGTTTTGCAACTAGGATACCAATTCAGCCATAGTGTAATAGGGCACTAGGCAGAGTCCTGGGGCCCCTGTTCCAGGTCCCAGCTCCCAGTTGACATTTCTACACACACACTGGGCCAGAATGGAACGTGCTGCCTTGAATGGAATAACCCAATCATGGCAAGATTCATCACCTACTAACTAAGAGAACTTGGGCCATGAATAAGAATTAATTGTACCCAGGAAGTTTTCACTGTGGGTCTTGGGTGAGATCCAGGGTTGTGCTGGTTTTAAGTGTTACCCACTGCATTCCCAGCTCTGGTGGACATGAGAAGATACTCCTGCTTTTAAAAGGAGACGAAAGAGTAAAGGTGACTTTGTCTTGCACATTAGGTACCAGCTCGACCACAGAGGGGTAAAGCACCAAGTGGCCTCCTGGCTAGATTCACCACCTGCTGACTGGAGAGCCCTTGGGCTTTGAATAAACACCAGCAGAAACCAGGCAGTGGTCACCTTGAGCCTTGGGTCAGACCTGGTGCTATGCTGGTTTCAGGTCCGTCACACCCCTCTCAGCTCCAGGCAGCTCTCCATAGAGAGGGACATCCTGTTCATTTGGGGGAAAGTAAAAGAAACAAAAGTCTCTGCTTAGTAATCTAAGAAATTCTCCCAGATCTTATTCAAGATCACCAAGATAGTAGCCTTATGAGCCTGCAAGAGTCACAGAAATCCAGCTGACACAATGAAGAATGCATCACAGTCTCTCAACAGCAGAACTGATCGAGCAGAGGGAAAAAAATAGTGAACATAAAGACAGGCTATTTGAAAATAAATACCCAAAGGAAACTAAAGAAAAAAGTATATACAAAAAAATGAAGCAGCCTACAAGATCTAGAAAATAGTCTCAAAACGGCAAATTCACACATTATTGGACATAAAGAGGAGGGCGTGAGAGAGATCTGGGAAAAGTTTATTCAGAGGGAATACAACAGAAAATGCTCCAAACCTAGAGAAACATATCAAGAAATATTCAAGTACAGGAGGGTTATAGAACACAAAGCAGATTTAACCCAAAGAAGATTTCCTCAAGGCATTTAACAATTAAACTCCCAAGTGTCAAGTATAAAAGAAGCAAGAGAAAGGAAATAAATAATGTACAAAGGAGCTCCAGTATGTCTTGCACTAGACTTCCCAGTGGAAAATTTACAGGCTAAGAGAGAGTGACATGACATATTTAAAGTGTTGAGGGAAATAAGTTTTTATCCTAGAATAGTATATCCAGTGAAAATATCCTTCAAACATGAAAGAGAAATACAAATTTTACTAATCAAAAGTTGAGGGATTTCAACAACACCAAACCTGTCCTTCATGAAATTCTAAAGGGAGTTCTTCAATATGAAAGAAAAGGATGTTAACAAGCAATAAGAAATAATCTAAAGGTACAAAACTCACTAGTAACAGTGAGTACACAGATAAACATAGACTATTATAACACTGTAATTGTGGTGAGAAAACTACTCATATCTTGAGTAGAAAGATTAAAAGATGAAACTTTCAAGAATAATAACTACAACAATTTGTAACGATATAGGCATGTAAGGAGATATAAATAGAAACAACAGAAAGTTTAGAAGTGAAGGATGCACCAAGTGTAGAGATTTTATCAGTTCTCTCTTTCCTTATTTGTTAATTTGTTTGATTTTGCAATCAGTGTTATTATCAGTTTAAAATAATTGTTTATAAGATGTTACAGGCAAGCCCCATGATAACCTCAAATCAAAAAACTTACAGTGGATACAAAAAAAAAATTAAAAAGAAAGAAATTAAAACATACCACCAGAGAAAGTACCTTCACAAAAAGGAGGACAGGAAAAAAAGAAGGAAGGAAGAAAAAATTACAAAACAACCAGAAAACTGATAACAAAATGGCAAAATGGTAAAAGTAAGTCTTTACTTATCCATAATAACATTGAATATAAATGGACTAAAAATTCCAAACAAAAGATATAAAGTGGCTGAATGAATAAAAAACAAGATATAATGATCTCTTATGTATAAGAAACACACTTGACCTGTAAAGACACACATAGATTGAGAATAAAGAAATGGAAAAAGATACTTCATGCCAATGCAAACTCAAAATTAGCAGAAGTAGATATACTTATATCAGACAAAATAGATTTCAAGACAAAAAATATAAAAACAAACAAGGAAGGTAATTAAATAATGATAAAGGGGTCAACTCAGCAAGAGGATACAACAATTATAGGTATGTATGCACCCAACACTATAGCACACAGATATATAAAATAAATATTACTAGAGCTAAAGAGAGCAATAGACCCTAATATACTAATAGCTCAAGACTTCAACCCCTTACTTTTAGCATTAGGCGTCATCCAAACAGAAAATCAGCAAAGAAACATCAGACTTAATCTGTACTACAAACCAAATGAACCTAACTGTATGTTAGCTACAATAAAGTCTCAAGAAATTTTTTTTTTTTTTTTGAGATGGAGTCTCACTCTGTTGCCCAGGCTGGAGTACAGTGGTGCAATCTCGGCTCACTGCAAGCTCCGCCTCCCGGGTTCAAGTCATTCTCCTGCCTCAGCCTCCTGAGTACCTGGGACTACAGGTACCCGCCACTACTCCCGGCTAATTTTTTGTATTTTTAGTAGAGACGGGGTTTTACCATGTTAGCCAGGATGGTCTCGATCTCCTGACCTCGTGATCTGCCCACCTTGGCCTCCCAAAGTGCTAGGATTACAGGCATGAGCCTCCGTTCCCAGCCTAATTTTAATTTTAATTTAATTTAGTTTTCCATAACTTATTGGGGTACAGGTGATATTTGGTTATATGAGTAAGTTCTTTAGTGGAGATTTGTGAGAGCCTGGTGCACCCATCACCTGAACAGTATACACTGCACCATATTTGCTGTCTTTCATCCCTCACTGCCCTCACACTCTTCCCCCCAAGTCCCCAAATGACCTCTCGCATTCCAAAATTTACTGACTAAGAGAGGGGATCCTATGGCCCTTTTGCCCACCAGTACTTCAGGAATTCCCTCTTTAAATGTTCGCAAGGTGTTGTGACACAGAGATCAGCCCCACTAAAATTACCTAGTATGTTACTAGGACGGTCAAAATAAAGTACCACAGATTGCAGCTTAAACAATAGAAATTTATCTCCTCCTAGTTCTGGAGGTTCGAAGCCTCAGATCAGGATGTCAGCATGTCAGCAAGGTTGACCTCATGTAGCTTTAATTACTTCTCTAAAGGGCCTATTCTCAAATACAGTTACATTCTGAATACAAATGTCAGAACTTTGAAAAATTTTTAAACATTTACAGTTTGCTTTTCAGCAGCAATACACCACATAGTGAAGAAAGACTGACAGCACAAAATTGTCTCATGTTCAATTGTTTTTGTTCTAAAATAGAGAGTTGAACGCAGTGACAGGAAATGTTTATCAAGGGCTAAGTACCAACTAATCACTTGACTTTCATTCTTTTATTAATATTCATAGAAATATAGTAAAGTCATAGGCATTTAACAGATATTTGTGAAATAAATAAATAACTTGTATACAGGTGATGAAAAACACCTCTTAAAAAGTTAAATACTTTTTATTCAGGTTCACAAAGTTAGTGAATGGCAGAGGAAAGGTTTGTACTCAGGTTTGTATGATTCCTCCCCTCCCCTCCCCTTCCCTCCCCTCCCTATAAGCTGTTAACTACTCTGTTGTCCTGTGAAATAACATGGCCAATAGAATAAAGCCAAGAATTAATACCTATATTGAAAAAATTATTTACTAAGTTGAGCAGAATCATTTATTCTGAAATATCCATACAAACAAAATACTATGTAATGAAGACATGAATTTTTGAAGTGTGAGGGGACACAATTCAACCCGTAACGTCTAGTAACTGATTCCACAGTGTTAAAAGTGTGCTCCTCATCTAACAACGAACTGTGTGCAATATTCTTTCTCAAAAACTATCTAAGACTGGCCTCCCAGATAGCAGCTGATTCTCTAGGACTGCTCTCTGTTTACCTGTAGTGACAAACTACCACATTGCAGATGGTAAGTCTTGGCCAGTGACTGTGGCTTTAGTCCACATAACTGTTTCGCATGCATCGACGGTATGTGGGGAAATTGGTTCCCCAAGGAAATCATAGAATGCACCAATGCTCCACAGTTTAGAAGTGTTTCATGATGCAGATATATATCTTCTGCAAGATAACTCTGTAGCCTGGGTGGGTCCATCCTAGCTCATGCAACTGGTAGAGGATAGGTGGGAGTGTTAGGAAGTGTTGGCTGGGAGGATTCCTGAGACAGCATCTGGATCCACCTGAGGAAATGGGACCTTAAAAAAAAAATCTTTTTATTCACAGTTTTAAAAAATACTAACTGACTAGTATAGGTTGATTACAAAGCAGTATAATATATAACAGTAGCTAGGTGCTGTGGCTCACACCTGTAATCTCAGCACTTTCCGAGGCCAAGGTACGTGGATCACCTGAGGTCAGGAATTTGGAGACCAGCCTGACCAATATGGTGAAACCTGTCTCTACTAAAAATACAAAAATTAGCCGGGTGCGGTGGCAGGCACCTGTAATCCCAGCTACTTGGGAGGCCAAGACAGGAGAGTCATTTGAACTTGGAGGGGGAGGTTGCAGTGAGCCAAGACTGCACCACTGCACTCCAACCTGGGGACAGAGCAAGACTCCATCTCAAATATATATATGTGTGTGTGTGTGTGTGTGTGTGTGTGTATAGCTAGGAAGAATGCTAGACTGGGAGATGGGAGTGGTTTTGGAGTTAAACTCTCTCTCATTCCATGATCTCCTCAAAACTAATTTTGTCATAAATAAAGAGGTCTAGTAACCTCTTTATTTCTATTCTATTGTAACTGTAATCATATCACTTTTATTATCAGCGTATTTCTAATGCCTTTGTAACTCTTTTCTGTAACATTACAAATCAGCATTCATTTCCTAGTTCTGACATTTAAAGAGACAATTTATTTCAAATAAGCCTTTATTGTTTTTATTCATACACTAGATCTTTCTATGCCTATTATTCATCTGAAAATAAGAGATGATTATTTTAACAAAATCATAAAATCTTATCTGGACAAAATGAGATAATGTAAGTAAAAAGCTAAGCACTTTGCCACATACTTAGCATTCAATAAATGCTAACTTTTATCATTTTAAATAATTGAGATCGGTATTGCTACATATATAATTCAGCGTACTTCTTTCTCAATTTGCAGGCATATGGCAGAGAACTCAGTAAGGCAACCCAGATGAACTGGGAAAAATGTGGCTCAGGGAAGGAAGGAAGGAACCAGTTAGGTGCTAGCTCTCTCTCCCACTGAATAGGGCTGAACAGGTGCTGGGAAACATTTAGAATCTGTACATGCAAACAGTTCAGTGGACTGGAGCCTATAATTTAGGTTTATCTTATAAATTGTGGTAGTTTGTCACTATAGATAGGGTAGACAGAACAGTGTTAGAGAATTGGCTGTCATCTCGGAGGCCTGTGCCTAGAGTCTCAGACACTGGGATGAGCAAGCCACCTGACCTTGGAAAGGAACTTGAAAGAGCAAATCAAGGGTTAGCCACTGGCTAACCCTTCCTAGCTACAGACAATTCCCTCCTTGCCACTAATGCTCATAATCAATTCCAAATTCTACATTATAAAATACTTTTGTAGAGCTAAAAATACTTCCCTTTTGAGTTTAACAATGAGAACACATGGACACGGAGGGGAACATCACACACCAGGGCCTATCAGAGGTTGGAGGGCAGGGGGAGGGAGAGCATTAGGATAAATACCTAATGCATGCAGGGCTTAAAACAGATGATGGGTTGATGGGTGCAGCAAACCATCATGGCACATGTATACCTATGTGACCAACCTGCATGTTCTGCACAAGTATCCCAGAACTTAAAGTATAATAATAATAATGATAATAATAATAATAATAAACTTCCCTTTTATTCCCTTTTATTATGTGGTGAGGCTAAATAAAAGTCTGTTTCTGGCAACTGGAGTGTGCGGCACTGAAGACTCAGTCACTCCAGTATTCAAGCAATAACCTTGTATAATCAGCCCTGGGCCAATCAGAAGGAGGATCCAGAAGACTGATTTAATATTAAATATCATGTTTGATTTTACAGAAAGTTCCTGGCTTTGTATGGACATTTCAAGGATAGTGTGAAACCAAGCCTACTGAGGATGAGAGAAATGAATGCCCTAACAATGAGTTGCTGTAAATATGGCAGGCATAGACTGACACCAGCCAACCCTTCTACCTACAGATACTTCCCTCCTCTCCACTAATACTTATAATCAATTCCACATTCTACATTACAAAAATGTTAAAAAGTAGCATTTTCTTCTAATAAGAGGTTATCCCAGAAATATTTAATCTTTATTCTAAAATCTGTGACTATTTAAACTCTATATAGGGTAGAGGGAAGAACACTGAATATTTGAGGTCTGATCTTGGCCCTACCATTGATCAGTTGTATGATACTAAGAAAATTAGTGATCTGGGCAAGATGGTTCACGTCTGTAATTCCAGCAATTTAGGATGCTGAGGCAGGGGGATCACTTGAGTCCAGGAATTCAAGACCAGCCTGGGCAACATAGTGGAGAACCTGTCACTACAAAAAATAAGAAAAGAAATTAGCCAAGTGTGGTGGCACATGCCTGTCCAGTCAAGTACTCTAAGAGGCTGAGGTGGGAGGATTGCTTGAGCCCGGGAAGTCAAGGCTACCATGAACCATGATCTTGCCACTGCATTAAGTCTGGGAAAGAGTGAGACCCTGTCTCAAAAAAGGAAAGAAAGAAAAGTTGGGGAGAGAGAGAGAGACAGAGAGGAGAAGAAGAAGAGGAAGAAGAAGAAGAAGAAGAAGAAGGAGGAGGAGGAGGAGGAGGAGGAGGAGGAGGAGGAGAAAAAGAGAAGAAAGAAAGAAAAAAGAAGAGATAAAGAGAACGAAAGAAGAAAGAGAAAGAAAGAAAGAAAGAAAGAAAGAAAGAAAGAAAGAAAGAAAGAAAGAAAGAAAGAAAGAAAGAAAGAAAGAAAGGAAGGAAGGAAGGAAGGAAGGAAGGAAGGAAGGAAGGAAGGAAATAACTAAAAATAACTAATGCACATCTCTGGGGCCTAGTTGTATGATTTGAAAATGAAATTGGACCTCATTTCCGTCTCAGTTTATTTGATCATATCGCTTCTGTTAATTATATTTTTCATTTTGTGGGAGTGACAACTGAAGACACCTCCCTTTTCTAGAATTCTCACTAGGGATTTGAAGGATTCGTGAGGTTCATTCACCACAAAGGCTGCTCATTCATTCATCAAATATTTATTCATTGTGCATACACTGTTCTTGGCCTGAGGGTACAAGAGTACACAAGATAGATGAAGTCACTATTTCCATGGGCATTACAAAAATAATATAACAAATAAATGAATATGTATGTATCTTAATTTTAGGTGGAGATGAGCTCTGAAGAGAAATGAAGCAAAGTAAGGAGTATAAATGGGCATAAGGTTGGGTGTGTGGACTGACTTGGATAAGGTGGTCAGGGAAGGCTGCTCTAAAGAGTTAACCTTTAAGCAAAGACCTGAATGAACAGAGAATGAAGGTCTGTGGAAAGAGCAGTCCTCAGACAGGGGAAAAAATACAACATTCCTTGAGACAGGAACATGCTTGGCAGGTTTTTTAAATGCAGGAAAGCTGGTATGGCTAGAGAAGAGTGACCAAGGGAAAACTGTAGGACACCTGAGGTGTGATAAGTAACCAAATCCAGATCATGCAGGGCCACTGTAGACCATAAGATGCCACTTGGAGAGTTTGCGTAGGATAGTAATATAATCTGGTTTGCATTTTAAAATTATTATTCCTGCTACTAGCTAAAAAGATATGGGAAAGAGGTGAAGTCAGGGAGGAAGAAACATGGAGACTAATTAGGAGTCTAGAAGCAGTATTCTAACCTGGATAGCCTGGATTAGTGCAGTAACATAGTGTATAATCACAAACAAGTGAATATGTGATATGCTCTTTTGGAGTTGGATTTCTAATGAATTAGGTGGGGATAGAAGATGGAAATTGAGAACCTTTGGGTAACTAATCTACAAGGCATATTCCAGAAATAGAAATCTACGAGCCCTTAACATGAACAATCTGCACCTTAGGTGGCTGCTTATGGTAAAGAGGGATTTTACTAGAATCAGTGCATTCTGTAAACCATTGTGTTGTTGGACCATTGCACAGGTCACTTAACACTTACAGTCATTAATTTTTACATTGCCAAAGTGAGAGAAGTAAGACGTTTCTACCTTTCTTATGCAGCAGCACTATGGTGGTATGCATTGCTCTTTTGTCACCCTGGCTCTAGCCCATTATGAGATGTGTGACCTTGAACAGCTTATATTATTTCTACCAAATTGGTGGATGCTCAAAAAGATAAAAATACTTCCCTTTTACGGTTGTGGTGAGAGTAAATAAAATCCCTCATTCAGTAACTATTTCCTGCTCATTGCCTACCTACACGGACCAGCACACTGGTGTCAAGGTGTTGAGGATAAGGAAGGCACAGCTGTGCTCTTCATACATTCTTTCTTATGTTTTACAATGCCATGTATAGGGGCTGACCAACTAAGGGACTTATTGGGAGTTGGTTTTCTTTCTTCCAAATCCAAAAGTTGCATGCTTATATAAGAGCATAGGACTCATGCTTTAAAACAACATAGTGTGTTTTCAGAGCTGCCTTCTGGAACCAATATCCTAATGCAAATGAATGGCTCTAATGATATAATTTCAGGCAAGTCAATATGTAGTAAAGAAGATCCTTTTGTAAAAGAAGCCATTTTTCTCTCTCAGGTTAAACACATTTTCCTGTGCATTCGTTCTTAAGAAGCGTTCTTTTTTATTAGAATACAGGTATAAATGCTGATGCAAGTTTATGATTATAGAGTACTTGAATAAGTTCCAATGCCTTATCTATCTTACTTTGTCAGAGAAGCAGTCCTCCTGAGAGAATTTTGGATTCATTGACAGTATTTTTTATCACTTTTAAATTTGTCATTTGACATAGTAGGAAGTACATACATACCCAATTCACCTGGCAATAGGCACTGCAGTATTTTTAATAGCATTTTATAGAAATGTCATATCCAATTAGTAATTTCACCATGTTACCTCAACAATTAGTGAATTAATCCAGGAAGTGCCTATAAAAATCATACCAAGTAATAGTTTCCTAAGCCGTTTACAGTTAGTAATACGTTGTCAAGTTTAGATCTTAAGTGTAATTCAAAGTAGAGTCCATGGTCTTCAGATTTGCTCAGTGACATTGTGAACCAGTAACATACAGGTGCAAGGCTCTGATTTTTTATTCTCTTTTATCTAACTCATAATCTCTCCATTTCTCTGTGCGTCTCCACTGCCTCTCTACATGACTAGAATCATGAGTTGTGTTAGCATTGAACTGTATCTCCTAATCAACTCAGCTTCTGCCTATTTCTCTTTTCTAGTCAGCATATGATGAGTTTGGCCGAACTTCCAAAGACAGAATATGCAATTAACACTGATTTTTTGAAATCTGTAATAGGGTATTGTGTTGGCATTCCTTCACTGAAATTCTAAGTATGTGGATTAATCATAAAATCATATTATTCAGAAACATTGGAAGTATAATATTCATATGTTTTCATGTATCAAAACTACACTTGTGCTCAGTCCTCCTATTTGATTTTTCTCTTTTTCCTCTTGTAATATGATAAATTGCAAGAGGCAATTCCTGGTTGTTGCTTATGAAAATTTCAAGACAAAATCTAGATATGCTTTTTCTAAGGCATTGTTTCAAGACAGTTGCACAGTTAGATATGTTCCTGCCACCAAGACATAAATTAAGCTATTCATTAACCAACCAATATTGTTAAATGCCTACTATAAGAAGACCTTCAGGGGATGCAAAGAGATGCTAATATTTTGTTCTCAAAGAACTCATAATTTAGTTGAGAAGAAAATGCTCAGTCAAATGAAAAGTCAGTTCATAAGAGTGAGTTAAATTGGAATGTAATATGAGTTCAAAGGTTATTAGATATTATTCCAATGGATAGTGCAGATAATATTACTGTTATCCATTTATACTTCACAGTATTTTAGCTAGGCATTGGAGGATAGAATTAAAATTTTTAGTATTTTGTAGCCTACTCTTTTGCTTTGGTAGCAGACTACCATAAAACCTGATTTCCTCCTGGGGCCATCTCATCTCAACTTGCCTTTAACTGACCATTCCAGGCTACCTAATACCTGAACAGAGCACAGACAACTCCTGTACTGACATCAGTATCCATACTCAGGATAAGCTGTTGTGTTGATTTTTTGACCTACTTTTCCCCTTTAGACTTCAAATAAAAAGATGGGTATGTACCAATAATGTTGCTGGGTGCTTTAGGGTACATAAAAATGAAGATGTCATGGTTGTCATTTACATTCTCATGTCTTGTGGGATAAATACATAGGCAGAAACAATCCAAACCAAGTAAAGTATGATGAGAGCCTTAATAAAAGTAGAAATAAAGCTGTTGTGAACTGACTTTAACCCAATCTAGTAAGTATAGCCCAATGTAATAATATAAAAGATCTACCAATGTAAACATTCAGACCCTTTGTGAAAGTTCCTTCAGATATCTCCTTCCTCATCCTGCTCCTCTGTAAAATGGCATCTGACTGTGTGGCAGAGGAAGTAATGTTTAAATGATTTTGGAGATTTAATACAAAAAGGGGAACTCATAGTGCAAGGATCTTCAGGAACTACACAAGTTATGATATTTGAGGTGTTTGTCTTGTCTAAAAACTGAGTCAGTGATTGACAGGCCGCGACTGTTCTCCCTGACTCTTTGGGTTGAGATTGAGGGTGGTTAGGGATGACATACTAGTACCTATTGTACTGGTCATACCTATGCCCTCAGGGCAGATAGAATCATTTGGGGTTCCTGCACACTACATAATAATTGATAGCCAGGACCTTTGGTCCAGGCCCACATGTTTGGATCCCTCCTACCAATGAGTCTATACCATTTTAGAAGTGGTTCCTTTTAGACCTCTCTACAAGTTTACAGCCCCTTGCTAGTATCCCAAGAGAAGCATGACACAAGTCCAATGTTCTGAGTTACTCCATCTCTCAGCGCATATTTCCCCAAAATTGATCAATTACCAAGTAGCAGTGCTTTTGAAGTTCAAGCCTGAAAAAGAAAATGTTTTTCTTCTTCTATCATATATTCTTACTACCCTTAAACAGAAAACCTTGTAACTGTCATAGGTAAAAGGTATATCTTCTCTTGAAATACAGAAGAAATTCTATAATATAGGTCTTTAGGCTTGGTTCATATTATTTTAGAGAAATTTGCAAAGTTTGTTGTTCAAATCTAATAATAAAGCCTACTGTTTTGGTGTACAATCTTATTTTGGTTGCTAGATGTTTAATATTAGTTATATCTATTTTTATTACTTGATTATTCTAATAAATATACGCCTGTACATACCATTTTTTTGGGGGGGACACCGAGTTTCACTCTTATTGCCCAGGATAGAAAGCAATGGTACAATCTTGACTCACCACGTCTGCCTCCTGGGTTCAAGTGATTCTCCTGACCCAGCCCCCCAAGTACATGGGATTACAGGCATGCGCCATCACACTGGGCTAATTTTTGTAATTTAAGTAGACACAGGGCTTCTCTATGTTGGTCAGGCTGGTCTCGAACTCCCAACCTGAGGTGATCCATTCACCTTGGCCTCCCGAAGTGCTGGAATTACAAGCATGAGCCACCGCACTCGACCTCCTGTCCCTACTATTTCATGCAGGTTACAGGTACAGTCATATATACAGAAATATAAACAAAAAGAGTAATTTTTTTTAAACGATTTCTCCATTTGACTCTGCTATAAAGGATTGTATCAGAACATGTAGGATATATGTGTGTTTATACGTGTGTGTGTCTCTGTGTGTGTGTCTCCAGTATCATCACAGTACACATCGAGAGAGAGAGAGAGAGATTTGGCAGGCTGGAAACTCTAGGGAAGAAGGTGATTCTGCAGTCTACCAGTGGAATTTCTTTTTTCCTTGAGAAAACCTCAATTTTGCTCTTAGAGATCATCCTTTCAACTAACTGGATGATCTCATTTACTTAACGTCAACTGACTATAGATATTAATCACTTCACAGAATAACTGCACAACACCCCCTTACATTAGCATTTGAGTAGCTAGGTGCTACAGTTTATCCTAGTTGAAAAATAAGAATCACAGAGCCTACATTAAATTGGTGATAACTGGAAGGGAATAAAAGGGATCAATTATGAACAAACAAATAACTAGATAAAACATGCAAAGGTAACAAAGCACTGAAGAATAACGTGAAAGGTTTACTTTGGTAACTGCGAAAGTGGTGTACTTGTAAATAAAACAATAAGTAGCTTATTCAGAGAAGACGTTAACTAATTCAGTTTTAGATGCTAATGAATTATTGGGGGTACTTTGCCCAATCAGCATATCTTAATTGAATTGCTGAAGGGATGGACATACAACCTCCACTGCCCAGCTCTGGACACAGCTGATTGGGTTGGTAGTGTATATCTGACCAAATCTGAAGACTAAATTCAACCAATCAGGTTCTTATCACACTTAAATAACCACACACATAAGCTGGTCAAATGGTCAGGGGTCCTACAACTATAGAGACTTGGAGTCTTGGAAGTGGCAACCTTGAAAATGCAACTGTATGTTGTATAGTCCAGCCCAGAGAGAAGAGAATCTTAGTTTAGAAGAGATAGGCTAGATAATTCTAGCCTTAAAGATGGAGAACATAATTTTAATTCCTATCCTTCTTCATATAGCTTGGCTGTGTCCCCACTTAAATCTCACCTTGAATTGTAATAATCCCCACATGTCAAGGATGGAGCCAGGTGGAGATAATTGAATCACGAGGGCAGTTTCCCCCATACTGTTCTCCAGGTAGTGAATAAGTATCACAAGATCTGATGATTTTACAAGTGGGAGTTCCCCTGCACAAGTTCTCTTTTGCCTGCCACCTTTGCTTCTCCTTTGCCTTCTGCCATGATTGTCAGGCCTTCTCAGCCATGCTGAACTGTGAATCTACTAAACCTCTTTTCTTTATAAATTACCCAATCACCAGGATGTCTTTATCAGCAGCATGAGAATGAACTAATACTGTAAATTGGTACCGAATACTAGGGCACTGCTGTAAAGATACCCAAAAATGTGGAAGCGACTTCAGAACTCAGTAACAGGCCGAGGTTGGAACAGTTTGGAAGGCTCAGAAGAATACAGGGAGATGTGGGAAAGTTTAGAACTTCCTAGAGGCTTTTTGAATGGCTTTGACAAAATGCAGCTCATTACAGACAGAGATAAAGAAGTTGTTGAGAACTGCAATAAAAGTGATTCATGCTATGTTTTGGCAAAGAGACTGGCTGCATTTTGTTCCTGCTCTAGAGATTTGTGGAAATTTGAACTTGAGAGGGATGATTTAGGGTATCTGGTGGAAGAAATTTCTAAGCAGCAAAGTGTTCAAGGGTTGACTTGGATGCTGTTAAAAACATTCAATCTTATGTATTCACTAAGATATGGTTTGGAATTGGAACTTAAGTTTAAAAGGGAAGCAGAACATAAAAGTTAAGAAAATTTAGCCAGGTGTGGTGGCTCATGCCTGTAATCCCAGCACTTTGGGAGGCTGAGGCAGGTGGATCATGAGGTAAGGAGATTGAGACCATGGTGAAACCCCGTCACTACTAAAAACTACAAAGAATCAGCCAGGCACGGTGGCAGGTGTCTGTAGTCCCAGCTACTCGGGAGGCTGAGACAGGAGAATGGCATGAACCTGGGATGCAGAGCTTGCAATGAGCTGAGATTGCGCCACTGCACTCCAGCCTGGGTGACAGTGCAACTCCATCTCAAAAAAAAAAAAAAGAAAAGAAAAGAAAATTTGCAGCCTGATGATGAGGTAGAAAAGAAAAACACATTTTCTCAGGAGAAATTCAAGCCAACTGCGGAAATTTGCATAAGTAACGAGGAGCCAAATGTTGATTGCTAAGAAAATAGAGAAAATATCTCCAGCGCATGTCAGACATCTTCATGGAAGCTCCTCCCATCACAGGCCTGGAGGCCTAGGAGGAAAAAATTGTTTCCTGGGCCAGGCCGAGGGCCATGGTACTTTGCACAATCTTGAGACTTGATGCCTTGTGTCCTAGCCATGACTAAAAGGGGCCAAGGTACAGTTCAGGCCATCACTTCAGAAGGTGCAAGCCCCAAGCTTTGGCAGCTTCCACTTGGTGTTGAATCTGCAGGTGCACTGAAGTCAAGAATTAAGGTTTGGGAATCTCCACCTAGATTTCAGAAGATGTATGGAAATGCCTGGATGTCTAGGCAGAGGTCTGTGGCAGGGGTGGAGCCCTCATGGAGAACCTCTGCTAGGGCAGTGTGACAGGGGAATCTGGGGTGGGAGACCCACACAGAGTCCTGGAGCACTGCCTAGTGGAGCTGTGAGATAAGGACCACTGTCCTTCAGATCCCAGAATGGTAGAACCACTGACAGTTTGCACTGTGTGCCTGGAAAAACCGGACAGATAATGCAGCCTGTGAAAACAGCTGGGAGGGAGACTGTACACTGCAAAGTCACAGGGGCAGAGCTGCCCAAGACCATGGGAATCCATCTGTTGATCAGCATGACCTGGATGTGAGACATGGAGTCAAAGGAGATCATTTTGAAGTTTTAAGATTTGACTGCCCTGCTGGATTTCAGAATTGCATGGGACCTGTAGACCTTTTGTTTTGTCCAGTTTCTCCCATTTGGAATTGGTGTATTTATCCAATGCTTGTACCCCCTATTGTGTCTAGGAAGTAATTAACTTCGTTTTGATTTTACAGGCTCATAGGCAGAAGGGACTTTCCTTGTCTTAGATGAGACTTTGGATTGTGGGCTTTCGAGTTAATGCTGATATGAGTTAAGACTTTGGGGGACTATGGCAAAGGCATGACTGGATTTGAAATGTGAAGACATGAGATTTGGGAGAAGACAGGGCTGGAATGATATGGTTTGGCTGTCTTCCTACCCAAATCTCACCTTGAATTGTAATATCCCCAGGTGTCAAAGGTGGGGCTAGGTGGAGGTAGTTGAGTCATGGGGGCAGTCTTTCTCATACTGTTCTTGTGATAGTGAATAAGTCTCACAAGACTTGATGGTTTCACAAACGGGAGTTATCCTGCACAAGCTCTCTTTTGCCTACCACCATGTAAGATGTGCCTTTGCTGCTTCTTTGTCTTCCACCATGACTGTGAGACCTCCTCAGTCATGCTAAACTGTGAGTCCGTTCAATCTCTTTCCTTTATAAATTACCCAGTCTCGGGTATGTCTTTATTAGCAGTGTGAGAATGAACTAATACATTTCTAGACATTGTTTTCATGATACTCAACTTAATACATTTACTTTCTTGAAGCTTTATTATTATAAATATTCCCATTTTCTAAATGTATTTAACTTACTTTGAATACCTTTCAGTTCTTGGATTCAGGAATAAAACCAAGTAGCAGGAGGAAATTGACTTGGAAATATCAGTACTATCTATTTTCAATCATTTTGCTAACTCAGTATTTAATTAGTGTGTTTGCTGGTGGTAGAAAGGAGAAAGAATTTTAAAATTGGGACCAAAATGAGTCTGAATGTAGTTTAATTGAAAAAATAATGAACTCTAAAAACAGTTGAACTTGCTACAGCATGGTACTTGCAGGATCAAAACAAAATGCTTGTAATGAAATACCTTCTGCTAGCTTGGCTGCAGTAATTAATTATTCAACCACATCCAGAGTTATAATCTGTTGTCTCTACCATATTTTCACTGCCCATTGTACTAATCTTGTCTAAAATTTCTACCCTATTCAGCTTCAATTCCTTGGCCCATCATAAGCAACACTTTTTCACATAAGTCTCTAATGTCTTTGCCATTTTTGGCTTTGTCATTCTCCGCTGATAAAATCCCAACCATAGTTAATCCCAACTCGCTGCCTGTTCCACACTTCCCTTCACTCAAAACATCACTGGCAAATCATGCCCCATCATACTATCTGACCAAAACTGAAATTTATGACCACTAACCTTAAATGGGCTCTTCATGCTACCCAACAATCACACTATGCTTCTTCAGTTCAGTCACATCTACTTGTCTGGACAATGTTTTCATACTTTCACCTCTACCATTAAAACTCCAACACTTCCTTACTCTTCATCTATTCTCATTCTTACAAGGATGCTTTTGCTTCCCACTCCACTGAGAATACACAGCCAGCCAAGTGCCTGAATCCAGTACCATATCTTCCTGCCTACCTGTTAGATTGTAAAACTTCCCCAGGAGTCCTCGCTTGTTATAGCAGTTTCTTCCCTTCTACTGGTTGATTCTTAATAGCAACAGCTGGGAACTGAGGAAGGCAGAATGGGAAGTGAACATTAATGGGTGCAGGGTTCTTTGAGAGTAATAAAACCTTCTAAAATTAAATTACAGTGAGTGTACATGCCTGTAATTATGCTAAAATCTGATAATTTTACACTTCAAAGAGGTAAATTTTACAGCATATAACATATCTCAATGAAGGCGTTTCATAAATATATGTATATATATGTGTGTGTGTATATATATATGAAAATCTTTGTGATCCTGTGGTTTGCAAAAATACCTTTGACAGCACGCGCACACACACACACACACACGTATAGTCATTACAAACTGTTGAATTTTTTTTTTCAAAATGAAAAGATTTATCTTCATCGAAAGCCGCTATGCACTTACTACCCTAGCAACGGGATCATTACTATCTCAAACCTCATTCCATATGACCATGTAAAAAACCTGCACAGGCACTGAGTCTAAATTAAAAGTAAGAATTACTTTTTTAAAGGAAAAAATAAAAGTAAACCAAAAACGTCATTATTGTAAAACACACAAGCTACAGATTATATAAAATATTTACAATACATGTTTGACAAAAGACTTATGTAGATATTAAGAACCAAAATTCAATATTAAAAATTAAATCACCCAATTTAGCAATCAGAAAGAGATTTAGATTTTTAAAAATTAGTTTTCGTTATTTGGTTGAGACAGGGTCTCACTTTGTCACCCAAGCTGGAGGGCAGTGGCATTATCATAGCTCACTGTAGCCTCGACCTCCCAGGCTCAACCAATCTTCCAACCTTAGCCCCAGAGTAGCTGGGACTACAGGCATGTGCCACGACTCCCTGCTGATATTTTTTTCCAGTGAATTGTTTGAATATTTTGAGAGATGGGTTCTCATTACGTTGTTGAGGCTGGACTTGAACTCCTGGACTCAAGCAATCTTCTGGCCTCAGCCTCCCAATGTACTGGGATTACAGGCATCAGCCACCACACCCAGCCTGATTTGGATATTTTATTAATAAAGGCATACAAATTAATAGTAAGTAAATAAAACTGTGTTCAAACTATTTGTCATCAGAGGAACTTGAATAAGCTATTTGAAACCATTACATACCAACTAACATAATTAAAGTTAAAAAATAATAATGATAACTGAAAACATGAATATAAGTGAGGATGTGAAGCAAGTAGAACTGTGTCTCACTGACAGTAGAAATAAAAAATGGTGCCAAGTTGGAAACCTATTTGGCAGTTTCTTATAAAGTTCCACATCACTTTTCTATGACCCATCAATTCTGTTTCCATTTATTTATTAAAAAGAAATAAAAACATATATTCACATAAAGACGGGTACAAGAATGTTCATAGTAGATTTATTTATATTAGCTCTAACTGGAAATATCCCAAATGTCTATCAATAGAAGAATGATTTAAAATTTATATATATATATTATATGTATATATGCCAAATACCAAATACATATGTGTGTGTATATATATAAATACATATATATGTATTGTTAATATATTAAAAATTATGTATTTTGTATATAAATATGTATTTTGTTTTTAGATGGAGTCTTGCTCTGTCACCCGTGCTGGAGTGCATGATCTTGGCTCACTGCAACCTCCACCTCCTGGGTTCAAGTGATTCTCCTGCCTCAGTCTCCTGAGCAGCTGGGACTACAGGCACGTGCCACCACTCCTGGTTAACTTTTCTATTTATAATAGAGATGGGGTTTCACCCTGTTGACCAGGCTGGTCTCAAACTCCTGACGTCAGGTGATTCACCCGCCTCAGCCTCCCAAAGTGCTGGGATTACAGGCATGAGCCACTACACCTGGCCGTTTTGGTATATTTATAAATGCGATACTACTCAGCAATTAAAATTGGCAACTGATATATACAACAAAATAAATGAATCTCGAAAATATTACATAGAACAAATGAAGCATATGCAAAAGAGTACATCCACATGATTTGCTTTAATGAATTTCAACAAATGACAAGACAAATCTGTGGCAATAAAAGTCAAAACGCCAGATGCCTCTTGGTGTGGGGACATTGACTGCAAAGAGGTATGAGAAGTTTCTGGGATGACAAAATTTCTAAATCTTGATTAATGTGTTAGTTACACGAGTTGACATATTTGTTAAAATATATTAAACTATGGAAGAAGATCTGTTTATTTCTCTACATGTAAATTATACCTTATAAAAATAAAAACAAGTTAACATCCTCAGTTGCGTTAGTTATAGGTAGAAGTCAAGGTTGGAAAGATGGAGATGCATATTGTTCAATATTTTACAGTATTGTACATATTTTTATGAAATTAGTTTCTTTGAAAATCTGGATAATCACAGAAGAAAAAGGCTAAATAGCAGAATATTAGTGATGTATGTTGTTCATAAAGTCATTCTTATAGCAAGGTGTTACAAGAAAGAGATGAACTCGGAAACATTAGCTATTTTGAGACCACAGTGAATTCGTATCTGGAGAATTCAAAAACCTGGGTCTTGCAGGGTTAGAAAAGCCAACTGCTTTTAAATATGCTTTTAAATCCCAAACTCAAAAAGGCCCACTAAGATCTTACAGTTGAATAAGGACTTAGCCCTGAGCAGAGAGAGGTTGAAGAGCAAGGAGACACATCGACAGGGTTAAAATCCTTGAGCCTCCAGATGACTGTTGTTAATTTCAGAGGGAGAAAGAAAAAGACAAGGAGGCAAGATTGAAATAAATAAATCATGCTAGATATTTACTGTTAGCAAAGAATTTTAGTATAGTTACAGATATAGTTACAGTACAGTCAGTACTGAGTTGCTTAGTTTGATTTGTGCAAGAAATGTGAAGCAAAATAAACCACATCCTGGTCTAAAAATACTCTCAATCTTCCACTTGCAGAATGTGGCTATAGAATGTCAAGGGGAGGACATTTTCCAAGGAGGACATATTCCCTAAAGTTCATTTCAAATGAGGCAATGGACTTCAGGAGAAAAAAAGTTGGAGAAAAGATTTGTTCCCTGATAGAAGAGTCAGGATCTACTCAAGTAAGTTTCTCTACTACCAGGTTAGAGAATTTTACAAAGCCAATTCCATAGGATTTTCTTATTGCTATGGACTCTGCAATGCATCATTTTCCCAATAAGACTTTTAGTGCAGTTTGCAAGTTTCCCATAATTGATCATGGGAGAGTAGATCATTTATCTTTCGTCTATTAATTATCAGACTAAGATGTCATAGATGATGAAAAGAACTGTACACCACCCACAAATCTCTCCCGTACCTCAAGCTGCATATCTCACCTAGATAGGGGAGTAATGTGTACTCCTGGGGGACAGGCAATTGAGGGATTTGTAGGCTATATCAAGGAGTTTAATCCTTAACTTATAAGCAGTGGTCAGCCACTGAAATGTTTTAGCTTACATGACATGTGATCTGATGCATGTATCAAGAATGCCTTTCTAGTTTCAGTGTGTTGATTAGATTAGAAGTGGATCAGAATAGACTGGGTTAAGAAAATGTGGCACATATACACCATGGAACACTATGCAGCCATAAAAAAGGGGGAGTTTGTGTCCTTTGTAGGGACATAGATGCAGCTGGAAACCATCATTCTCAGCAAACTGTCACAAGAACAGAAAACCAAATACCACATGTTCTCACTCACAGGTGGGAATTGAACAATGAGATCATTTGGACACAGGAAGGGGAGCATCACACACCGGGGCCTACAGTGGGGAGGGGGTAGGGGGTAGGGATAGCATTAGGAGATATACCTAATGTAAATGATGAGTTAATGGGTGCAGCACACCAACATGGCACATGTATATATATGTAACAAACCTGCATGTTGTGCACATGTACCCTAGAACTTAAAGTATAATAAAAAAAAAAAGTGGATCAGAATAAATAATGGGCAGTAAATTAGGTTTTATAGCAATCAAGCTGAGAGATGGTGGTAGCCGGTACTAGACTTGTGACAAAGGAGATTTAGGATAGTGGAACAATATGAGAAATATTTAACAGATAATGCTAATTGAACATGGTGTGCATTGTAAATAGTAAGAGAGAGAGAGAGGATGGTAAGGGGGTGGAATTTTTACATACAATATTTAGTTGGAGGATGGTGTAATTTACTAAGTAAACAGCTAGAAAATAATCAGGAATAGGAGAATAACTTGAAATTGGACCTACTGGATATCATGTGTTTGAAGTGCCTTGGAAAAATCTAGTATATTGAATTCATTACAGATGTCTGTGCTAGACAGTTCACTTACCAATAATTAGTATAATAATAATGACTGAGGCTTGTGAATTAAATTAGATAGCCTGAGAAGAGACTGTAAAATTAAAATAAAAACAAGAGAGCCTAGGTAAATGGAAGCAGCAGCTCCACAAAATAATTATGTCTAATGCCAGTTCAATAGCACTTAGATTAAGCACTTAGGAATTCAGCTTGAATTCCTCACATGTAACATATAATACAGCTCTGAAAGGAGTATGGTGTAGTGTTAAGAATTGGAAGTCTTTTTTTTCTTTTTTCGTTTTTTTTGAGATGGAATCTCACTCTGTCGCCCAGGCTGAAATGCAGTGGCACAATCTCCGCTCACTGCAACCTCCGACTCCTGGGTTCAAGCGATTTCCTGCCTCAGCCTCCCCAGTAGGTGGGATTACCGGTACACACCACCATGCCTGGCTTATTTTTGTATTTTTAGTAGAGATGGGGTTTCACCATGTTGGCCAGGGTGGTCTCGAACTCCTGAACTCAGGTGATCTACTGCCTCAGCCTCCCAAAGTGCTGGATTACAGGCGTGAGCCACCAGGCCTGACCAAAAATTGGAACACTTAAGACAAATATTGTTTGTCAATTAATAGCTTTCTCCTTGGGCTAATTGTTTAACTGTTTGGGCTTCAGTATTTACATGAGGAAACAGTCTAACAATCCAGTCAAAAAATGGGCAAAATATTTGAATAGGCACCCTTTTGAAGAAGACATACAAATGGCAAACAGGCATATGAAAAGGTGCTCACTATCATTGATCACCAGAGAAACACAAATCAAAATTACAATGAGATATTATCTCACCCCAGTTCAAATGACTTATGTCCAAAAGACAGTCAATAACAAATGCTGGCAAGGATGTGGATAAAAGGGAACTCTGTGCACTGTTGGTGGGAATGTAATTATGACAACCACCTCAAAACACTAAGAAATGAGCTTCCATATGATCCAGCAATCCCACTGCTGGCTACATATCCAAAAGAAAATAAATCAGTATATGGAAGAGATATCTGCACTCCATGTTTGTTGCAGCACCGTTTACAGTAGCTAACAGCTGGAAGCACCTCAGGTGTCCATCAACAAATGAATGGAGAAAAAAAAATGTGGTACATATACACAATTGAGTACTATTTCAGCCATTAAAAAGTATGAGATCTTATCATTTGCAACAAAATGGATGCAACTGGAGGTCATCATGTTAAGTGAAATAAGCCAGACACAGAAAGAAAAACAGTACGTGTTCTCACTTATTTATGGGATCAAAACATTAAAACAATTGAACTCGGCCGGGCACTGTGGGTCACGCCTGTAATCACAGCTCTTTGGGAGGCCGAGGCAGGCAGATCACAAGGTCAGGAGATCGAGATCATCCTGGTTAACATGGTGAAACTCCATCTCTACTAAAAATACAAAAAAGTAGCCAGGTGTGGTGGCGGGCGCCTGCAATCCCAGCTACTCAAGAGGCTGAGGCTGGAGAATGGCATGAACCCGGGAGGCGCAGGTTGCAGTGAGCCAAGATTGCACCACTGCACTCAAGCCTGGGCGACAGAGCAAGACTCCGTCTCAGAAAAAAAAAAGAAGAAAAAAAATTGAACTCATGGACCCAGAGAGTAGAAGGATGGTTACCAGAGGTTGGGAAGGGTAGTGGCAGGCTCAGGAGGCGGTGGGGATGGCTAATAGGTATGAAAAATAGAAACAGCCAGGCGCGGTGGCTCACGCCTGTAATCCCAGCACTTCGAGAGGCCGAGGTGGGCGGATCACCGGAGGTCAGGAGTTCAAGATCAGCCTGGCCAACAAGTCTAAACAGCGTCTCTGCTAAAAATACAAAAGTAAGCCAGGAGTGAGTGGTGGTGCTCTTCTGTAGTCCCAGCTACTAGGGAGGCTGTGTCGGGAGAATCCCTTGAACCTGGGAGGCAGAGGTTGCAGTGAGTCCGCCATCGCACTCCAGCCTGGGCGACAGAGCGATACTCCATCTCAGAAAAAAAAAAAGAAAGAATGAATAAGACCTACTATTTGATAGCACAATAGGGTAACTAGAGTCATTAATAACTTAATTATTATACATTTTTAAATAATTTAAAGTGTGTAATTGCATTGTTTGTAACTCAAAGGATAAATGCTTGGGAGAAGGATACCCTATTCCCTACAATCCACTTATTTCACATTGCATGCCTGTTTCAAAACATCTCATGTACTCTATAAATATATACACCTACTATGTAACCGCAAAAATTTTAAAAATACACAAAACATTTTAAAAACTGAATTAAAGAGCATTGTAGATCATTATATTTTTCAAAAAATAGGTAAAATAAAAATATCTGGTATATAACAGATTTAAAAAAAAAAAAACTCCTGTATTATCAATTCTGTGACCTTAGAACTACCTTGTTACAGTTTTAAATATTAACTCTCCTTAAAAAAAAGTAAAAATTATTACAAGCCAGAATTGTTGCAAATCTTTTCAAATATATTTCACACTCATCATTTGTAATTACCATAGATTTAAAGGATGTTTGAAAATTTCACTGAAGAAAAGGTTATTATTTTTATGAGGTGAGAGATATAAATAAAAAGCCTCATGACTTTATTACTATATAATGACAAATGTAATATTCAGCTGACTTTTTTCAGTAGTTATCAATGTCATTTTTCTGTCATATTATTTTCAAGATAACAGAAAAATAGCTACTGTTAGCCACAGCTACTCTGAAATATTTCATTAATGTGGCTCATATTATTTTTACATTTACTTATTATCTTTTTGTCCCCTCTTGAAGAACAGTAATTAAAATCTTGGCCAGGAAGGAACTTAACAGACACTAAATAACCCCAAAAAGAAAAATGTTTCTATGTTTACCGTTTAATGCCTTTTATTCCATTGTCATGTTAGAAAGTATACTTTTATGGTGGAAAATGTATTTAATTTTATTATCAAAGTTTAATCTATAAAGAGGTCTTCTGTTTTACAAAGTCTTCTATATCAGTTGATATCTAATAAAAGCTGTTGATTAAAACTAGGAAAGAACATTTAAAAGTATAGTCTGCTAGACGATTGGTCACTTTATTTTCTATTAAATATTTATGCTACATCTACATAGCTTTAATGTATGAAATTTAATTTTGCAGAATTTCCCTGAGGTGGCCTGTGGTGTGGAGGTACGGGAGAATGTCAGGCTAGAAATAGACTTAAGATAATGTACTGCTATCTCTCCATCACCAGAGAGCAACACATTCAAAATTAAAAAGTGCTATGTTACCATCAGAGCAGGGTCCAAGAAAGAAGAGCTACTGGCTGCAAGCCTTCAGGCAACCTGTGAAATCAAAAGGCATTGTTCAGTTTTATCAAGCAAACAGCTACAGTCATCACTTTGTGAACAACTTGAGAAAAAGATGCAAGACTGCTGTTGCTTGCCTCTTCATAAAGAATTACTGGTTGTGCAAGCAGAAACGTCAAGCATGTCTATGTGTTTAGCTCAGAATTGTGTTGTATTAGCTTCACTTTGAATCGTCTACAGATTTCCAATTTCATTCTGCTACTCACCACTTCTCTCCTCAGATTGGCTGCTAAGAGCATACACACACACACACACACACACACACACACACACACACACATATATATATATATATATTTGCCAGCAGGAAGGAAACAGTTTCTCTGTGTGAATTTCATCTTGCCAGAGAATAAATTGTCACCAAATGAATGGTGTTTAGGATACTTTGGGGGAGCCAAATTGCTCATTTTATATACTGTAATGGACACATGTGTTCACAAACACTTGTTTACTCAATTATCTCACCAGAATTCTTCACCAAAATAAAAAAAAAAAAAATTGAACTTACATTCTTATACAAAAGAGAGTCAATGAAAAGGTTAAAGTAGTTCTAGTTTATACTTGGTCTGAAAAAAAGATATTTTATGTTTCTTTATTTTTAGGTGTGCTAACTTTTGTCTTTCAGAATTTTAATATGGAGACTGGAGAATTTTAATCTTATCCTTTTTTTACATTTTGATAACCTTTTGCTTTTTTATCCTCCTTTCAAATTTAAAATTATTTTTAAAAATGTATTTAGTTGTCTAAGCAGCCTTTCTTGTGGTTTGATTTATGTAGAATTATAAACATAGCTGGTCAAAAGCAATAAGACTATTCATACTTTTCCTCTTCAGTGACAGTGTATGAAGGGAGGAGATTTGTCTTGTAAGCCTGAAGCCAACCTTTCACTTTGTTCTCAATTCGCTGTTCCGTGTTACCATGGGAGACTCCAGCACTCATCAAGGCTGGCTGAACCCAGCTGGCTGCATGGAGCTTTCACATGACTTGGGCACTGGGGACAAGCTGGCTCATTTACTAACATCTGACTTTTTGGCCCGAAGTACAAAATCTCATAAGCAGCACTTACAAAAGGCTCGATTTTTCAGGATGTCAAGTTTTGTGACAACCTTTTTTTTTTTTTGGAAAAGACATACTGTTTTTCCTTTAGCCCAACTAACTATTGCATTGACAACATTTCTTTTTGGAAAGAATAGCTGTGGAATTTAATTGAAAAAAATTAATAAGAGAAATAAAAACTCTAAATGATCCAAACTGGGGCAGAAGTATAGCTAAAGCAGCAAATCACTCCAATGAATTCCACAACGTTTGGTTCCCAAATTCAATTTTCTACAGTAAACCTTGTACAAGCTATAGGTGCTTAGTGAATTAGATTACATTCCCACTGAAGTCATTGTTCAAACAAACAAACAAACAAAAATTCAATATATACACTGTTTTATACTCTAACTTCAGTTTGACAAGAGGGCTTTGTGTTAGCAGAAGGATCTTGCAGCTCGAATATATGAATAATTTTCCTAAAACTTAAACAAGACTACAATATCAATAAGGTATCATTAAATGATTAAATAGCTTTCAGATTATGTTGTTCCAAACAAGTAAGGTTTTTACTTTCTTATTAAAGGGGTGAGGAATCTGAGAAGTGGGTTGAAACAAAGGTAACATATTGGTTATATCAAAACCTTTTCTACAGTAATTGTCATTTAAAAACTTCTAGGTGTACACAGCAGGCCAGAAGTCAAGGGCACACGAGATCAGCACTAAATCAGCAACAAATGGATATAGATAGGGCCACAGCAGAATTCAGGTGCAGAACCAGAGTTAAGGGCCACAGCAGAATTCAGGTGCAGAACCAGAGTTAAACAGTAGACATCAAAGAGAGAACAGAAAGTTTAGTGGGTAGGATGGCAGAAGAGTCCTGGGTAACTAAATCAGTGATAAGGAAGGTAAATGGGGTGACAGAAGGTGAGACCCTTCAAGAAGGAAAGCTAGACAGTACAAGTCCATTTTAATAGACACTGCTGTCTCTCTCTCTCTCTCAGAGCCACCATCTAAACACTGAGTTTTGAACATGAAGACAAATAGTTGAGATTTTGAGACCTAAATAAACATTCTTTTGAATTAATTATCCTGAAGAACTCAGTAGTAAGCAAGCTAATTTCTTTCTTTCTTTTTTATTTATTTTTTTCTTTTTTGAGATGGAGTCTCGCTCTATCGCACAGGCTGAAGTGCAGTGGTGCGATCTCGACTCACTGCAACCTCCACCTTCCGGGTTCACGCCATTCTCCTGCCTCAGCCTCCCAAGTGGCTGGGACTACAAGCGCTACCATGCCCGGCTACTTTTTTGTATTTTTAGTAGAGATGGGGTTTCACCATGTTAGCCAGGAAGGTGTCGATCTCTTGACCTCGTGATCCACCCTCCTCGGCCTCCCAAAGTGCTGGGATTACAGGCGTGAGCCACCGCGCCCAGCCAAGCAAGTTAATTTCTATACCTACTCTCTCTCTCTCTGTATATGTATGTATGTGTGTGTGTGTGTGTGTGTATGATGATGCTTTAAAAAATAATTTAAGTAATTATTTTCTGCATTCCACCACTAGAATGAGAAATAGTAGTATCCTCTTCTATCATGTTCATAACTCTATCTCCAGCTGGTGGCATAAGACTGACCTGTATCAATTGCTATACAAGTATTTGGTGATTGGATTCATTATTAGCTATCTTTTTTTTTGGAGTTTTGCTTCACTCTTGAAATTATAAATTATGTTTCCTAACACTACAGTTTTAGTTTCTGTTTTACTACATATGAAAACTGAACATCTCTACTATAGATAGATTAGCACTGTTCAGTAGCAACAGTGATTACTGCCAAATACCATTTCTCTGTTGGAAACACATCCAGAATTCTAGGAGCTTATAAAGTTGAAAAAGTGACATATGGTATAATTGCATTAAAGAGGAAAGAAGTGTAAATTCACAATGTATCTTTACAAAAACAAGCAAACAATATTTTGAAAAGAAATATTTCTATCATAAAGCACCATTAATACATACTATTAACAATATTTATTAGTTAGTAATATAATTCCCCAAAAATTCTATGACTCATGAAGACTGATGTCTTTAGTGTATACAATCTTTGGAATTGCTTGAAGATTATGTCTTTTGACAACTTCATTGTGTAACAGGAAAACAATAGTTATTACAAACCTAGGAGATTAATTGCCTTTATTTTTGGTTCTATAATAGCATGGTGTAAAGTAGTGAACTCCTTTTATAGGTATCCTAAGACAGATACTGCTACCCATGCCAGGGAAAATTCCTAAACCTGACAAAATGTAAATTAACCTAGTTTAGTTGTTTGTTGTCAAGGAATTAAACTATTTGATACAACACATGGCAACAGAAATCATGGTCTCTTGAGCAAGGCTGAATGGATCCATTCACTTAATGGGGTTGGAGAGTGGACAGTCCCCATTGACAGCTCTACTATCTAACCAAGGAAAATTTGCGAGGAACCCAACTACTCCCCATAAAACATTCCACTGTTTACTTTTGGCATTGTAGGAGGTCAATAAATAACTTCCCTATTTTCTTGACAAATACAGAAATCACAGGGTGAGGGCCAAGAATCACACAAATGGAGATCAAAATGCCAGCTTGATAACAGGTCAGGCTGTTTGGGGAGTGTGGTTAGATCTATGGCAAGAGTGGGCTTCTTAATGGTGTACTCAGAATTAAATTTATCTATCTTGCCACCAACTATGCTGAAAATTCTAGGGTTTCTCCAAAAAGGCTGTGCCTCTAACACTTATGACATGGAGAGACGAAGAAAACCCAATAGGAATGGGCAAGAATAATCAATTTCTTTTCTCATATTCACCAATCACATATGATTTTATCTAATAGGCTGGGCACTAAAAGGGAACAGGAAAGAAGTCAGGATTAACCTAGAAAGTCCTTCCTTTCTCAGAAATCTCAGAGAAACTCTCTACCCAAGTCCATTTTCTTAAAACTACCAACACATGGACACAAGTGTGACCTACAGTTCCTGTTTTATTTTGTTTTTCCAGAAAATAGAAGGAATATTCAATTTTGATGCCTGTGCTCCTTTTCTCAAATGTAATAAAAATAACATCACATTATTATGTAATGTTAACTGAATTGTCATGGAGGGTAGAAGTGTAAGAAGAGTCACAGAGGGATTACTTGAGAACAAAAGCTGCATAAACACTGAGAGAAAGATCCTGCCCCCAACCACCTGTCTTGGGTACAACAGCCAAAAATATAAAAAATGTATATCAAAAATAATGAGGGTTTTTCATGTTAACCATAATGGAATATTCCAGAAAATGTGGTGCTTCACTATTAAGGCAGAGCACCTGCAACTAGTGCAAAACTTCAGACACAGAAAAACTGTAGCTTTGTAACATTTTATTTGCAAAAGTTGCAAATATTAAGAAATCATTTAAGTAGTCTTAAGAAAACAAAGAAATCTTAAAATGTCAAAAAAAAGTATCCTACTTTAAAATAGCATCTCATCCCTTCCATGTTTCTGATAAAAGATGAATGTATGTAGACTTTAAAATCTATGCTCCTTTATCTACTGTTTTTGTGAAAAATAAAAGTGATTACTAACCATGTAACATACATGTCTTTGAGGACTCAGCCATCAGACAATGAACAAACTCTGTGCTACTGCAGTTATGCTGCATGATTCTGCTGCATTATAATATAAAGTTGTATACTGAAGGAAGGAGCCTTGAAGATTTTCACCCCAAATAAAAATTAACGAATCATTTCTAGTGTTTTGATATGAGCATAAATATAAAATCTGAAGGCATGAAGAGCAGATGAACAAAGCTGGTCAAGAGCACCTGGGTGGAAGCTCAGGCTGGAGATGCAGGAGGTAAGGGTTAAGGGCTGCTGCAGGTCAAGAACAGCCAGGGGTCTGGACCTTAGGGCCTTGAAATGGAGCTTACACAATTTCAGTTCTGCCTAAATGGGTGAAATGAAAGATAGAGAATGTAGGAATTTAGCATGGGAAGGAAAAAACAAGTCAAGGCAGGCAGTTTTCAGTAGGTATAAAATTCCCAAGCAATTCAAAATCCCAAGTGTGGCTGACTCTAGATCTAGATTACTTTTACTTTGAATATTTTAATACGTTTTGTCAAACATAGGACCCCGTGACTCATAAGTAGCTATGGGAAATGGTTATAATCAATGGAAAAGTCAGAAATCTCAGAGAAACTCTCTACCCAAGTCCTTTTTCTTAAAACTACCAACACATGGACACAAGTGTGACCTACAGTTCCTGTTTTATTTTATTTTTTTCCAGAAAATAGAAGGAATATTCAATTTTGATGCCTGTGCTCCTTTTCTCAAAGTGTTCCACTGCCTTTATGGCCTCTGAATCTTCTTGCTTTGTTCAATTTTCCAGCGTTTAGATCTGCCAACAGAATTAAATTTCTACAAATTTAGTCTTTCATGCTGTATTAGGACTCCTGTAACAAAGTACCATACACTGAATTGCTGAAACAACAGAAATTTATTTTCTCACAATTTGAGAGACTAGAAGTCTGAGATTAAGATCAGCAGGATTGGTTCTTCCTGAGGGTATGAGTGAGAATCGCTTCAAGGCCTCTTTCCTGGATTCTCGTGGTTTGCAGGCAATCTTTTTAATCCTTGACCTGTAGAAACATTACCCCAATCTCTGTCTTCATGTTTATGTGCTGTTCTTCCGGTGTATTTGTCTGTGTCCAGACATCCCCTTTTCATAAGGATACAAATTCGATTGGATTAGGAGTCTACCTCACTCCAGTATGACTTGATCTTAACTAAATACCTCTGCAATGATCCTATTTCCAAATAAGGTCACATTCTGAAGTTCTGAGAGTTAGGAATTCAACATATAAATCTGGGGGAACACAATTCATCCCATAGCAATACTTCTGATCACATGGTTTGCACACAAACCTTGTGCATGAATCTTATTTTAGACTCACCCACTGAAAAAGCTGATTGTCAAATAGAATGGAGGACACTGATTAACCTGGACTAAAACAGTAAATGTGATCATAATCTTGTTATAACCACTTAAAGTTTCATGTCATGAAAAATTGTACTTTATTTCAGTTTTACAGTACCACTGTTTCCATCTTCGTGCTACCTCCTGACTCTTACTCTTTTGTTTTTGCTTTATAATTAACATTCTCACAACAGTTATCTCTACAAGATTGCCTTTTTATGACTTTAAAATCTCCAAATTGAAAGTCCTGTTCTCAATGTCCTATTCTCCATGTCCTCTGACTCTGCGAGGATTCTGTTTAATGCCTCCTTTGGACTATATCTGCTTCAGGGTTGTAAGACACTCAGTCTCCTGTCTTTTTCCTTATTTCTCTGACCACATGTTTTTTATTGTTTTGTCTGTTTCTCCATATCACTTGTCCTTATATAAATATTTGTTGAATAGCTGAATGGATGAATGAATGGGTTGATGTATGGATAGGTGGATGGATGAATAAATTTTGTACTTTAAAACAATAGGAAGACAGTGCAAAGTTTTAACAACAACAACAAAAACCAGATTCGTCTATTTTTCTAATATTTCCCTGCTATCTTTTTCTGATTCCAGTTTTTTCTCATACTTCTTTAAAAATATTATTTCAAAAATTATCCTTGATCACAAACTTTATGGGTATTCATTATTAAATATGCAATAAAAACACATTACCCCAGAATAAAAGTCTTACAATTCTCCTCCCTATTTTCATACTGGTATTCTAAGATCAACATCAAGTGTTTTTTTAGCCTAAGTTTTACTATTTCTCTGATTTTGATATTGTCTTTTTTTATTTCTCTGATTTTGCTATTGCTATTCTGCCTGGAATCTTGTTTTGCAAATAGTTTATTTACCTTTTCTTTAAGAAAATTACCTTTAAATTTATTGTCAGTTATTTTCCAGAAAAAAAAAAAACAGTTTATTATCTGATATCTCTGTTTCCTAGGGGTGAAAAAAAAAGTCATTTATTTTACTCTGGGACTTTCTTAGATTTCAGTAATTCTTACCACTTCTCTATGATAGAAAATTAGTGGTTGTTAACTTCATACTGATAGTTATATCAAACTTCACTTATAAAAGTTACAGAATTCTTTAACTTTAAAAAAATAAAAGCTCTATTTTTGATTTTTCCAGATCTTGGAGTTTTTAGGCAAAGGAGAACTAATATATGTCAGGCTCAGTGAGTTGTAAAAATTGTTTATGTGAGGATAATAAAAATATTGATATGACAAACTTATACAAATTCATATTGAAGATCCAACATCTTTTAGTATTAAGTATGTCCTTCAGAGAATAATCTGGAAAATTCAATAGAAGAAAACACGTATTCTTTATAAATTTCTGTTCTTCTTTTCAAGATGATGTTTTCATTATGTCACTGTCACTGTTAGTGGTTACACTAAAAATATTGGAAACTCTTGTAGAGAAAGTGTATTGTTACTTGTCCTTAGAGAAGACTTGAAAACATCTTGAAAGAAGCACTTATAACATCAAAACTTAAAGTTCTTTCATTTAAGTTGTTTTTAAAAATTATTCTAGGTACCATTAATGTGAAGTGGGCTCTGAGTACAGGATATCAGCAATTTCATACAATTTTCAGAAAGCAAATGGTAATTGACTTTTATATTAATTTTTAGTATTGTAGGATTTGCCATAATCAGAAAGTACATAGACAATTTTAAATAAAGTTTTTAAAATTTTAGAACAGTTTTGAATTTCTGAAAAACTATAGAGCTTTCATATGCCCACACCCACTGTCCCCTATAGATAACTTCTTACATATGCTACAGTCATTTTAATTAATGAAAGAGTTTAATACAGTATTAACTAAACTCCATAAGTTACTCAGATTTCCTTTGTTTTTACCTAAATCCTTTTTCTGTTCCCGAAGACTATATTGTACTTTGTTGTCATATCCCCCTGGGGTTGTCTTGGCTGTGGCATGCCCTCAGACTTATCTTGTCTTTAAGGACCTAGACAGTTTTAAGGAGTACTGAACAAGTATTTTGTATAATGTCCTTCCATTGTGTCTCTCAGTCTGCTATTTCTCTTATGATTAGACGGGGGTTATGGGTTTCAGAAAGAAAGATAGTAGAGGTGAAGTGTTGTTTTCATTACGTTATATCAGGAGTACATACTATCAACATGACTTACCACTGTGGATGTGGACCTTGCTGAAGTCAACTAACTGAGATAGTGTTTTTCAGGTTTCTCCGCTATAGAGTTACTTCCGCACCAATGCTGCCCCATGCTCTTGGAATAAAGATGCTATGCACAGACTGCACTTAAAAAGAAGGAGTTATTCTCCATCTTTTTGAGGACAGAGTATCTACATAGTAATCTGGAAATTTTTTGCATGGGAGATTTAACTATCCTTCTCTGTTTATTTATATAAGTACAAATTCATGGATATTTAATTTGTAGTTCAAATTATAATCTAATTATACCTTATTCATTATGTTACATTACAGCTCAAGATGTTCCAGCTTACACCACTGAGGATTTACATTGGCCCCTGAGTCCCTTTGACATATCCTCCTCCTTATGGGATATTATTCTGTTGTGTGGTTTTTTTTTTTGTTTTTTTTGTTTTTTTGTTTTTCTGTCTGTTTTTATTATCACTTCCTTACTCTCTGGCATGCTCCAGAATAATCTTGAATATTTCCAGCCCTAGTTATAGAATGAGCCATTTTTCCAAGAAGTCGGGTTTCTTTCACTGGGGAATGATATTAGAAACAAAGATTTGGCACAGAAACAAAGATTTGGCACACGGCTATTGGAGTGTTGTTGCTTCTAGGCCCTCTCAGCTAACAAAAAATGGGATGATATGTGGGCGTAACAACCCATTAATACACACATGCACACACACATAAATTTCTATGTGTAAATTTCCTTATCTTTTGTATCTAAATTAAACTAAACATGGGTTCATACTGACATCTTCCACTCCAATCTAGCATCATATGGATCATTTAACCTCTTCATAATGCTTTTGTGTAACCTTCCAACTCAACAGCGTAAAATTGAGCTCCCACCATCTTCCAACCATTTACTTAGTTGTTTAATTCTAGTATACATATATAGCAGTCTCAGAATTTTTAACCTGTACCCCATAGGAAATAGGTTTATCAACTAGCATGTAATGTTTATGTACAATTTCTCTGCCTTTAGCCTTAAAAAGTCCTGATATTTCCGAAGTTATTGAGGTCAACAACTTTTCATCCCATCGCCTACAGTGATGTTGTTTCATATATTTGTAATATAGTTAGATTCTCTTGTAGGCTCTGTATTCCATCGTGGTATCCCTAACCTTCAGATGAATTTGATAAATGTACATATGTTTAGGATCACTCTTTTTGTGATAACGTTCTGTGGGTATATGTTTTGACTGTGCCCCCACCCAAATTGGATCTTGAATTGTAGTTCCCGTAAACCCCATGTGTGGTGGGAGGGGCTGTGGGGGGAGGTAATTGAATCCTAGGGGCAGTTTTCCCCGTGCTATTCTTGTGATAGTAAGTTCTCATGAGACCTGATGGTTTTATAAGGGGCTTTCCCTTTTGCTCAGCTCTCATTCTATTCCTTCCTACTGTCATGTGAAGGAGGACATATTTGCTTCCCCTTCTGCCATGATTGTAAGTTTTTTGAGTCCTCTCTAGCCATGTGGAGATATTTTGATATCAGTAAATCAAGTTTGCTGAAGTTTTTGTCATGCATGAGTGTTGTATTTTGTGAAATGCTTTTTCAGTCCAAACATATTTTGAGCAATAATTTTAAGTCTTCTGTTTTTGCACTATAAAGTTTATATTATTTCAAAATTAAGTTACATTGATTTTGATGATATTTTACATTTATTGGCTTCTCTGATTATGTGCCAAACTGTACTATCCAGTTTGTACTACATTTAATAGCCTAATATTTTATGGGTATTCCACTGTATGGTTTGTCTCTTCACCTATGGAGGACAAATTGGTTGCTTCCAGCTTTTGGCAATTATGAATAAAACTGTTATAAATATTCAGTGAAGGTTTTTATGTGAACATATCTTTTCAAATACCAAGGAACATGATTGCTGGGGTCTATGATAAGACTATATTTAGCTTTGTAAGAAACTGGCAATCTGTTTTCAAAGTGACTGTACCATTTTGCATTCCCACCAGCAATGAATGAGAATTCCTGTTGCTCCATATCCTTACCATCAATTTTTATTGTTCATTTTTGGGGTTTTAGCTACATTAATGGGCATATAGTGGCATCTCCCTGTTGTTTTAACTTGCAATTTCCCAATAACAAGTTAATACTGAGTATATTTTTGTAAGTTTTTTTTCCTTCTTTGACACTACTCTGTCTTCTTTGGTTAGATGTCTCTTCTAATATTTTCCCCATTTTTTACTTGTGTTCTTTGTTTTCTTATGGATGAGTTTTAAACAATTTTTTCTATCTTTTCAATATAAAACCTATATCAGATATGTGCTTTGCAAATATTTTCTCCCAGTGTGTAGCTTATATTTTATTCTCTTAACAGTCTTCTTTGCAGAAGTTTTTAATTTTAATAAAGTTCACCTTACCAATTTTTCTCATAGATTATGCTTTTGGCTTCATACAAACTCATCACCAAACACAAGGACAAATGAGTTTTCCACTGTGTTTTCTTCTAGAAGTTTTATTGTTTAACATCTTATATTTAGTTCTATTGTTAGGTCCATGTTCCGTTTTGTGTTAAATTTTGTGAAATGTGTAAGGTCTGAGTGTAGGTTAATTTTTTTTTTACTATGGACAGCTAATTATTCCTTTAATTGTTTACACTACATTTAATATTTCCTTGTATCTGTGTTTCCCATTTTATTGATAAAATATCAATAAAATTAAAATAAAAAGAATTGTAGTTTCTTCTTCAGCAAGAATCAGCTACCTGTTTTGTATGTATCTATTTTGGGGCTCTTTATTCTGTTCCAATATCATACTGTCTTTATTATTGTAACTTGACAGTGATTCTTGAAAGCAGATAAGCGACACATCCTACTTTGTTTATCTTCAGTATTCTATTGGCTATTCTAGGACTTTGCCTTCCTATATAAATTTAGAATCAGTATTTTGATACCTATAAAATGGCTTGCTGGGGTCTTCATAAAAGTTGCACTGAAACTATAGATCAAGATAAGAAGAATTGCCATTTTAATGATATGGATTCTTCCAATCCATGAACATAGAAGCTCTATTTATTTCAATCTTCTTTAATTTCTTTCATCAGAGTTCTATACTTTTTTGTATATAATCTGTACATACTTTGCTCAATTTATACACTAGTATATCATCTTCGGTGCTATTTAATTCTTTTAATTTCAAATTTCAATTGTTTGGTGCTGATACATAGGAAATCAAATGACTTCGATGTGTTGACTTTGTGGCCTGCTACTTTGCTATAGTCGCTTACCAGTTTCTAGATTTTTTCTGTCAATTCTTTGGGATTTTTTTTTACATAGACAGTCATATCATCTACAACTAAAGAATTGTATTTCTTCCTTCCAATGTGTATACTTTCAATGTGTGTACCTCTTATTTTCCTTTTTGTATTATTGACTATCTAGGACTTTTAATATGATGTTAAACATAATGACATGAGAGAGGACATCCTTGTCTTGTTGATAATTTTATTGAGAAAGTGTCCATTATCTCATCATAAAGTATGATGCTATTTGTAGGGATTTTGTCAATGTTATCTATACTCATACAATGAAGTAGCATACAACAAAGAACACTGAAAAATTATTGCTCTTTACAAAACCATGGATACATAAAAAAAAAAAGTAAGAACCAAACACAAGAGTACATACCAAATTATTTCACTTATCTGTAGAACAAAAACAAGTGAAAATACATTCTGGTGAAAGAAGTCAGAACATCGATCACATAAGGTGGCAAAATGACTGGGAGGGATGGTGGATGTTTCTGAATGATTTGCAATATGATGTCTTTTGGTCAGTTGGTGGTTATCTGAGTATGCTCAGTTATTATTTTAAACTTTTCTGCCTGATACATGGTTCAATAAAACAAATATTTACTTACAGAGAAGATGTCATGGCAGTGGTTCCATAGTTAAGTGTGTGTTTTTAATTTCTGTGAATCCTCACATATAGAGAAAACAGAAAACAAAAGCAGACTCCCTTTACATTTAAAACGAAACAAGGTGGAAGGCATCTCATACTATGAATGTCAAAATATAAATGGGAGGTGACAAACAACCAATATCCATAAGACCCGTGTGATGTCAACTCTTTCTGGAAGAAAGTAGAAGAAAGCAACAGAGTGTCTTTCTGTTCATTTACCAATTTTCATAGTAATAATTGATATATAATGGGTATGTTTTTGCTCATGTTTCTGAAATTTTCATCTATAAAATGTCTACATAATTCACAATTTAGCAAAAATGTTTACAATCTGAGAAAGAAACAGAGACGTAATTTACTGCAAATGTAATTCTCCTTGCTCTTTTTATTCAGGGGTTGATGTCTGGACAATGAATATCTTAGTTCTATTAGATGCATTCTTAGAAAAATGCTCATAGTAGCATTGATTGAATGCCTTTGCTTTCAGATATTAATTAGCATTTGTTGAGGGGAAACCAAAACACAGGGAATTTGCATGGACGTTCTCAAGGCCCTTCCTCAAGGTACTTCCAAATTCTACTCGCGCCTTTTTCCAAAGCCAATGCCATACTTTTGAAGTTTTGCCATGGCAGTACCTGATTTACAGATACCAATGATTTTCTATTTCATTTTGCTATTGTTGCATGAAAAAATACCTCAAAATTTATTATCGTAGAGAAGTAATTTTTTCTGTGTCCCTTGATTGAAATTCATGCAAGACAGCAAGGTTAACGTTTCTCTGCTCTAAAATATCTTGGAGCTAAGCTGGAAGACTCAGTGACTGGAAGCAACTCAACGATTGAAAACTTGGGTTATGTGAAGGTGAGGTGGATCATAGAAAGGCATCTGCATTGTGATTTTATGACCTAGCCTTGGAATTACTCAGCATGACTCCTGGTGCATTCCATTAGTTACAAGAGAATCACTAACGTCAGCCCAGATTCAGGAGAGCAGACATCAATCTCCATGTCTCAATTGGGAGGAGTAATAAATAATTTGTACATATTTATAAAACCTCCACAATAATTTTAATAGGTTTATTTGGAGTGAAAATACAAATACTTTCACTCCATCATATTAACTAGAGCTCTTACTGCTTTTCTCTCTTCTCTTAAAACAGTTCATTTTCAATTACAAAAATAATAAATACACAGAGATTCGAGAACATATAGAAAAATATGGAAAAGAAAATCACTGATTCTTATAACCTTGAGTGCTCAAACGTAGGTGTAAATCGTTTTCCTTTTAAAAAAATTTCATAAAACAGTTGTCTTTCAGTATCCAAGGGGGTGGAGCCAGGTATTGGTTGCAGAATCCCCTGCAGATACCAAAATCCATGGATACTTAGATCCCTTCTATAAAATGGTGTTGTATTTGTATATAAACTACACACATTCTCCCACATAAGTTAAATCATCTTCAGGTTACTTATAATACCTAACACAATGTGATAGGTAAATAGCTGTTATACTGTACTGTTTAGTACAGTATGTACAATGTGATATGTAAATAGTTGTTATACTGTACTGTTTAGTACTGCGCATGTTCAGTATGAACAACCATCCACTTATTTTTTCCCAAATATTTTCAATTCATTGTTGGTTGAATCCATGGATGTGGAATCCATTGTTGTGCAACCCACAAATACAAGGGGCCAACTGTACTTTATAGCTATAATTATCCTTTAGAAATTTCATTTTGCTTTTGCCATTTAATATTACTCTACTAGCTTTGTAAATACCACAATAAAGTTTCCAGGTGCCAAACTGAGGTGGTGCTTAAAGGACCTTCTGTTTATTGAATAATCCAGAAATTTAGGTTATTTGCATTTCTAATGCATAAATAATGCTGTTTTCCCAAATGTATTTTACTAACTCAAAATTTCAGTTCAATTTTTTTCTGTTATGTAAAATTATGTTTTATGTAGTTACTTTATTGATAAGTTGCTGATCACTTTGACTAATTTTAAACTAGCAAACCTTCCTGTATCAAACGGTTTACTAAATATTAATTTGTATTTTCTTTATTTTTCAATTGCTTGTTTTTTCCTGCATTGAACTTTTTTGTTTGTTTGTTTGTTTGTTTGTTTGTTTGTTTTGCTGTGGAGTCTCACTTCGTTCCCCTGGATGGAGTGCGGTGCCACAATCTCAGCTCACTGAAACCTCCACCTCCAGAGTTCAAGCAATTCTCCTATCTCAGCCTCCTGTGTAGCTGGGATTACAGGCATGCACCACCACATCTGGCTATTTTTTTGTATTTTTGTGGAGACGGGATTTCACCACGTTGGTTAAGCTGGTCTCGAACTCCTGACCTCAGGTGATCTTCTTGTCTTGGCCTCCCGAAGTGCTGGGATTATAGTTGTGAGCCACTGGACCCAGTCATGAACTTTCAATCCAACCAAAATTTTAGTAGAGTCTGAGTGAGGTGAGACACTCAATATTCATTGATTTTTAAATTTACCTAGAAATATACTGTATTCTGAATATCCAGATTTAAGTATTTGACTTTTTTTTGAGAAAGAAAAAATAATAACTATTTCTTCAGTCAGGAGGACTTTGGTTTATTGCCAGAAAGTATTTATGTCATTTATTTTAAAAAGAAAGCCATAAATCATCTTGGCAGTCAATCATTAGTCTGACATCAAAAAGAAATCCAAAGAGGGTTGTCTACTGTTGTTTCAATTAACAGAGTGCTGCTTAATAAGTTTCGATCCCAAAGTAATGAGATTGCATGAACAATTATAAATGTAGGTACTGGGATGCCTAAAAGGAAACCATTACTTTATTTCAAAGCTACTAGAAATTATTCAAACTCCTATATCTATTAAGGAATGTAATAAACTTAATTATTTTCTTGCAAGGAGATGAGAAGGGAGAAGTGTACCTCTTAGGGCTTGGACTGGGTTAAAAAAAAAGTATGAAAAATCTAAAAATAAAGTGAGCACCCAAATACCTTGTTCCACCTACATCTGGGCTCTGCAAATGGAATTTTATCATTTCAGGATATCCGTTCCCCTTAAGGATTTTATCAGCTAGGTTAATTTAAAAGAGATGGCTTTTCATGAAGATGAGAAGTATATGTTTACCCAAAAGTGTATGTTTCAATGAACCTTTGTTTTTATTTTTACATTTTCTTTATATCTAAATCATGGGATATGGTATTTGAAGAAATGGTTCTATAGGGATGCTAGGTGAAATCTTGCCAGTTTGTGCATGGGGAAATATGATATGTTTTAGAAACAAATAATTATGCATATATTAAACCTTTTTTGATGGAATGTTCTTTAGTAAGTGTAAGTAAAACATGAACAACTGCAGGAGTGTGTTTCAGTGTTGGCCATTGTTATCTGAAAGGATAAGCAATTACTTCTTTTTCTAAAGCACCCAGGCTGACATAGCTGAAGATATTATTTGAGATATATAATACAGAGCAACAGTTCTGACCCTATAAGCTCCAGAAAAAAAAAAAAAAAAACGTATTTCAAAAGGGTAATTCTTCCTCTTGAGAGGGAACATTTCATTTTTCTATTAATTAAGGAAAAGTGATTTTGAGATGATTTTTAAAAATCTATGATAGATCTTAAAACAGAAGAAACTAAGGCTAAATATGCAAATCTATCTGATATTCTAAACCTGTAAAAATAACAGCCCCAGAGCACTGTTAATCTTAAGGCATAGTATAAGTTTGTAAGGGGGTCTATATTTACAGTCATGTAAGTAAAGTCAAGTCCTGGGTATGAAATTCATTTCGTTCTATCAGATCATTGTTGGAAATCCTGTATTAGAAAAAATTACACTAAATTGCATTCATACATATGCCTACAAAATTGATCACATTCCATCAGACCCACCCCTAATATTTGCAGAGACTGTGACAATAACACAAACAAAGCCCTCATACCATATGTCAAAATATGTAAAATGTATAAATCAATTCTTCAAATTGCTGAAACATCTAAAAAACTCATTATATAAAATATGTTCTAACATCCTCCTCTGATAAACATAACTGTTTAATGATCTGCCACATGTTAGGACAGGGAGAAACAGCCACACCAGCCCCTGGGCCCTGGACCTGCATATCCCCATCCTTCTTTTCCTACCCTGGCTCTACCCTTCATCACAAGGGACCTTAAATCCACATGTGTGGATATTCTAAAACACTTCAGTTTCATCAGTTTTCCTTAAGGGCCACCCTTTGGCCCCTCTGTAAGCTTGTTGAATACAGTGGCCATGCAGTCTACCTTCAGGAGGACAAGCCAGGAAGTGTCTCAAACATGTTCTACAAACTTCCTTTTTATAATTAGTTTTCCTTAAATTATTTTAAAAATATATTTGAATAATTTCCCCATAGATATACACACCACAGTAATTACTGGCAGTTCTCTTCCTAAGCACTTCATTGAGGGTTGCAATTTTTGTTTCTAAGCCTTTCCTATGTGTTAATTAATGATTAGACCATTTATTTGAGGGTAAGACAGCTAAGATGTGACAATTTAGAAGTTTTAGTTTTATTAAAACACAATTATATTCAGTTTTATTTATTTTACATAAAGCCAAATGTATTTTACAACAAAACCAAATTGTTTTGTTATGAAACAATTTATTATTAAATGTAAAAAACTTACTCTTTTCTTCTCGCATTGAAATTACCTGAAGTTTAGAGTGCTTTTCCCCTGTCCATCACTAGGATAGCATTTCAGTACTTTAATTTGACAGCTCAGAGAATTGTGTTGGGCCATTACCAGGGAGCTATCTTCTTTGTCATTACTGTGCTCGACTGATACATATTAGCTTTCAGGACTGATTAATCCTTTCTGCCTTTCCCTCACTTCAGAGCCAGGGCTAATGATCTACCCAAATTCTAAGTCCCAGAACAGAAAGCATGTTTGACCCAGCTTGAGCAAAATGCAAAATCCTATTAAATCAGATGGGGCCAGGGATGCAGGTTTACAAAGAAGTATAGATAAAGAAGTGGACGGACGGATGGACGGATGGATGGATGGATGGATGGACGAATGGATGGGATGGACGGACAGATGGATAGATCCAGGGATGAATAGATAGATGGAAGAATGAGTCTGTAAGGGTCTCTTCCTTGTTGGGGACAGTATTTCTCAGGAAAAAGAGTAGTTGTGTCACTAGAGTAGATAAGCAATGATGTTGAAACAAGTAATTACCTATGATTCTCTTCCCTAGTATTATGTCTTTAGGGACTGATTTTCTACTTTGTAGCTGACTGTGAGCTGTGTGCAATAAACCTTTAAAACTTTTGCATTTTTAGTTAATTCTATTTAAATAAATATTTACCGATCATTTGTTATATGCTTAGTACTATGTAACTAAAATATTTAACAAAAAATCACATTTTAAATTTACTGAAAGGATTATCTTTAACCAAATATAGATTGTAGAAGATATTATACGACCATAAAAATCTTACAATATTTTATTGAGCCAAAAAAAAAACAAGGAAAACATTTCATCAAAACACAGTAAAATAATAATACTGGCCTGATTATAGGATCATTGTTAAATATGAATTAACTCCATCCTTCAGAGAACTATTTGCCATAGGTGCTATCATTATTATTACTATTCTCCCCTTTTTACAGATGAGGAAGCTGAGACAAAGACCTTATTAAGAAACCAGTCTCCAAACAGAAAATAATGGAGAGATTTTAATCCAGGCAATTTTTCATCATAGCTCATCTCAAGAACAATTTATAAAATTCATTCTAGTATACATAAAATAAAATTTAAAATGTATCACCAAAAGGTTGAAACAATTAGTCACACAAAAAATGAAAAAAGAAATCAAAGTATTTCTTTCTCTAATGGCAAAAATGACTCTCAGATGAATTAAAAAGTTAAATACATGAAAATCAATTCATAAATATATATTTATATATATTTATATATTTCACCTATTTATATATATTTACTAGAGTATATTTCTCATATATAAAAATATATGAAAATAGGACCATAAATACACATATATAAACATGAAAATAAAAGTATAAACAGATGTAATGAATGATGGATGTAACAGATGTAATTATTTATACATATATATAAAAAATTATCAAATTGGTGAAGAAGGGAAAGTCTTCTAAGTTTACAAGAAATAGGAAATATTTTTTAAAAATAACTAGATTAACATATTACACTTTTAAACAACTAAAATTATTTGCTATTTATTACACAAAGTATGCTAAAATGAGTAAAGACAAATTAAGAATATATTTGCAGTAACTAGAGAAAATAAAAAATTATTATCACATAAAGAATTTTTAAGGGTTCAATTGATTGGCTCAAAGGATTAATATCTTTATAAAAGGAGGAGAGAGAGTATACAAACTACCAAGATTCCAATATGTAAATGAGCAACAGGAATACATTCATAAATAAATTTAAAAATGTAGAAAGTATTTGTTCTCTTTGGCAATACCAACATTATAATTTTAAAATATTAATATATTATTTTGAACATTTTCATTAGCAAATACCTTTGGATAGACAATAAAATGGTACTGGGAGCAAAATAAAAATGCTACTCTCATATATTGATGATAGGAATAAAAATTTAATATCACATATTATTAGTTGTCTTAATATCCATAGACTATTATATAGAATTTTTCATTTGTGAGAACAATCTCTGATCAAGAAAAACTGAAAATAATCTAGATTTTCAATCTTCAGCAGAATGTTAAGAAATCTACATTCTACAAATTCAGAGGAATATTAGACATTTCATTCTCTCTATATAATGTACAGAATGTCTTTATGTAATGTAGATAATATAATATCAAGTGAAAAATACAGGACATAATAATATATGTTTAGAAAAAAATTTATTTTTTTATGTCAATCATTATTGATCTATATAAATATAAATGTAAACATGTGTCTCGTGTGTGTGTGTGTGTCTGTGTGTGTGCAGAAACAAAGACTAAAATGAAATTTACCGAAACACCCAAAAATTTGAGTGACCACTTTTTAAAAAATTTTTCCAAAATATCTTTATGAAGCAAGAATTACTTTTAAAGTAGTTTAAGGCCAGGCGCGGTGGCTCACGCCTGTAATCCCAGCACTTTGGAAGGCCGAGGCAGGCGGATCACGAGGTCAGGAGATCGAGACCATCCTGGCTAACATGGTGAAACCCCGTCTCTACCAAAAATGCAAAAAATTAGCCGGGTGTGGTGGCCGGGGCCTGTAGTCCCAGCTACTCCAGAGGCTGAGGCAGAAGAATGAGAATGGCATGAACCCGGGAGGCAGAGCTTGCAGTGAGCCGAGATCGCGCCACTGCACTCCAGCCTGGGCGACAGAGCGAGACTCCACCTCAAAAAAAAAAAAGTAGTTTAAAAGTGAATCATGAATTACTTTTTAACGTTCATAACACAACAGCAAGAGCATATGAATAAAGTAATATAATTAATTATCAAAAATTCATCTTAATAAAAAAATTAGAATTAAAAATATGTGCCTTTATTTTCTATACCACTTTGCTACTCATATGAAATATTTCATGGAGACCAATAGAATTATGGGTATTGGGAAAAGACCAGCATAAAGCTGTGACTGCTTCACATGGTTTAGAAACGTGTGGCACAATCTCGGCTCACTTCAACCTCCACCTCCTGGGTTCAAGCAATTCTCCTGTCTTAGCCTCCTGAGTAGCTGGGATTACAGGCATACATGACCACGCCCGACTAATTTTTTTTGTATTTTTGTGGAGATGGGGTTTCATCATGTTAGCCAGGCTGGTCTCAAACTCCTGACCTCAGGTGATCCGCCTGCCTCAGCCTCTCAAAGTGCTGAGATTGCAGACGTAAGCCACTGAGCCTGGCCTCCAGGAAGTTTTGAAATCATATTTTTCTGTCTTTCAAAGACTTTAGTGACCTTCCTTTTCCTTGTCTTTGCCCATTTCTAATCAAAATTATCTCTTCTCATTAATTTTATTAAATTATTTTATTGACAAATAGCCTCATCTGTCACCTCCATAACCATGAATTTCAGTGTCATAAGCTGTAGCCAAGACTAACATATCTTTCTGATTGAACTCATGAAAGTCTGCTTTGCCACACGAATACCCTGAAAGCTGATCTTATCTTTTCTTTTTTTATGATGTTACGTGGTCCTTTTTATTTCTTAGGAATAAATATGTTAAATAGTTTAAGGTCTAAGAAAACAGACATGACTGAAGTTATTTTATGCCATATAAACTACTATAAATATATTTTATGATATTTTTAATTTCTTTAGTAGCATTGTAATTGGCAATGCATTAGGTGCTAAAACACAAATTTTTTAAAAAGTTTCCATTCTCATGTTGATATGACTGACTTTTTTTTTTTTTTTTTAAGATAGGGTCTCACTCTGTTGCCCAGGTTGGAGTCCAGTGGCCCGATCTCAGCTCACTGCAACATCTGTCTCCCAGCTTCCAGTGATTCTCCCACCTCACCTTACAGAGAAGCTGGGATTATGGGTGCCACACTGGCTAAGTTTTGTATTTTTAGTAGAGACTAATTATTTTTATTATTACTATTTTAGTAGAGACTGGGTTTCACCATGTTGGCCAGGCGGGTCTTGAACTCCTGACTTTGTGATCTGCCCACCTCGGCCTCCCAAAGTGTTGGGATTACAGGTGTGAGCCACCATGCCTGGCCAATAATTCTTAAGTTTTAAGTATATTGTCTCAAATAAAAAACTAATACTCTAGAATTTGCCACATATCTTCAGCAAAAGCTATATTGATTTAACTCTACTTCCACTGGCTTTAAAATATGATGAATAAAACTGATATTAGTCATACTATATGTTAAGGGCAAAATTACACACTACTTTTATTTAATGTAGAGGTCTGAGCTCCTTCTAAACATCAGTATTAACTGAGATATAAAACACAGGAGGAAAAAAAGGAAGAGAGAGAAGTGTTGAGAATATCAATTTCCACTCGGACTCATCAAGCTTGAAGTTCATATTGGCTAAGTAAAAATGACAAGCACATAATGAAATGAGTCTGGAGCTCAGAAACTGATTTAGACTGGATATATAAGCTGAAAGATAATGGTTAGACCCAGGAAAGGGATGACAGTGCATAACATTTACATAGACCTGAAGATCAATCTTTGAAGAACGCCACATCATAGAAGGATGACAGAGAACGTTCAGTGAAGAAAAAGATGGAGTGATCTTTCAGGTGGATGGGGCACCAAAGGTTAGATGTCATGTTGGCCAAAGAAAGTGAGAATTCACGCGAGAGTGTCTCATAGTGTGTCAAATATCAGAGGAGTCAAAGTAATATAGGAATTGGAAAATTTCCATTGCGTTTAATATTAGGACATCATCAGTAACATTCATTCTAATAATTTAGATCAATGACAGAGGGAAAAAAATAGACTAAATAGACTACAATGGATTGAGGAATGAATGGATGATTGAAAAAAAAACAGAACTGACAAAGACCCAGATACATCATTGAAGAATAATATGGTGCTACGTAGAAAGAAACACTGATTGGAGGGAGGGTTTTCCCCTCCCTTATCAGTAGTATTAATAGGAACTAGAAATTGGACCCTTTCTTTGTTCCCTGATAAAGAAGCCACCAGAACAAAGAGAAAGTGGGTAATTGATGGTACAAGGTTCCAGAGCCTCCTGTATTACAGCATATACGTTTAGTAAAAGTTACTACTTTCCTGAAGGCTGGCATCAGAGAAATATCTAAGATAATATTATAATACCAACTAGGCACACAATTACACAGGGCTTGTTCCCTGCTTATTCAAAAAGAAACATTATTACACATAAGAACACATCTAAAGTTCTGACAACAAAAAAACTTTTTGCTATTGTCTGTTAGAATATATTGCATAATATTTCATAGACAAAAATAATTTACAAGTAAGCATTACTTTAGTAAAATAAGCCTAAGCCCTACTAGAAAATATTTATAATAAAATCTCTCCCTCGTATCTGAAATTCTTCACCAGACTGCTGCAAACTATGTTATTTCTTCCATCTTTTATTTTAAATGTAGTGAGTTTAATTATCGTATCTTTCTAGTTATTATTCCCTTGCTTCTCAGCCTTCTGTAACTGATTACTAATGTCTACAATAATGCCCCACTGGCTAAAGTAGCTCCCTTTTATTTCTCATGCTAATACCTATGCTTAAATCTTTAGTGTTAAGAAAAAAATACAATAAACACATTTAATTCACTCAACAACTCAATGAGGTAGTGTGGTATATTGAATTATTGCCTCCATTAATTTCTCTCCTTCAAATAGGCAAAATAGAGTGTATCACCAACCTCAGACTTGCTGTTTGACCATATGACTTACTTACAACAATGGAGATTGTGTACAGGTGTTAGTTGACGATTGTGAGCAGAGGCTTTCAGAAGCAGTGCCCCAGAGCTTTGCTTGCCCTCATGAGAACAGCATGCCCAATAGTGACCCTGCCTTCCATCCGGGGTTCCAGAAAGAGACAGTACATGGCACAGAGGCGAGCCCTGTCAATCTCAGATGAGCCCAGCCCAGTCACTGCTAGCCCACAGACCTACAATAGCAGGACCTCTTTGCCACACCAAAAGCTATCTAATGTCGATATATATTTAAACATGGGGAAAAAAATGCCTCACAGAGTTTAAAAGGATTAGTAGACTGGCCGGGCGCGGTGGCTTACGCCTGTAATCCCAGCACTTTGGAAAGCCAAGGCGGGGGGATCACAAGGTCAAGAGATCGAGGCCATCCTGGCTAACATGGTAAAACCCCGTCTCTACTAAAAATACAAAAAATTAGCCAGGTGTGGTGGTGGTCGCCTGTAATCCCAGCTACTGGGGAGGCTGAGGCAGGAGAATGGTGTGAACCCGGGATGCAGAGCTTGCAGTGAGCCGAGATCAGGCCACTGCACTCCAGCCTGGGAAACAGAGCGAAACTCTGTCTCAGAAAAAAAAAAAAAAAAAATTAGTGGACCACCATTTACAAACTGTGTAACCCAAACTCATACCTTCTGAATGTTAGAAAAATTCCTTTTACATAATATCACAGTGAGTTCTCAACTAAAGAAGGGTAATTTCTTGAAGAAGTTATTAATATTTATACAAGGCAGGCATTTGCCCTTGAAAAGCTTTCTGTCTCCTCAGATCCACCAGGAATAGAAAAATCTTTCTCCATTTACTATTCTGCAAATGTATTTACTTTTTGTGGTATGTAGTATAAATTCTCTGTTTTCTCCATGTCTTTGTTTCGTGTATATGGAATACCTCTTATTTCTTCACATCAGTTGTTTTCTAGCTGGGAGATTTATTTTCATATAATTAATATTATCATAGCAGTAGTTATTAAATAGTCAACAATTTTGGATTTCATAGTGTCAATATTTCTACAGCCAGATATATGGTTCTTCTTTTTTTTTAATTAATTTTTTTATTATACTTTAAGTTCTAGGGTACATGTGCATAATGTGCAGGTTTGTTACATATGTATACTTGTGCCATGTTGATGTGCTGCACCCATCAACTCGTCAGTACCCATCAACTCGTCAGCACCCATTAACTCGTCATTTACATCAGTTATAACGCCCAATGCAATCCCTCCCCCCTCCCCGTGATAGGCCCCAGTGTGTGATGTTCCCCTTCCCGAGTCCAAGAGATCTCATTGTTCAGTTCCCACCTATGAGTGAGAACATGCAGTGTTTGGTTTTCTGTTCTTGCGATAGTTTGCTGAGAATGATGGTTTCCAGCTGCATCCAAGTCCCTACAAAGGACTCAAACTCATCCTTTGTTATGGCTGCATAGTATTCCATGGTGTATATGTGCCACATTTTCTTAATCCAGTCTGTCACTGATGGACATCTGGGTTGATTCAAAGTCTTTGCTATTGTGAATAGTGCCGCAATAAACATACGTGTGCATGTGTCTTTATAGCAGCATGCTTTGTAATCCTTTGGGTATATACCCAGTAATGGGATGGCTGGGTCATATGGTACTTCTAGTTCTAGATCCTTGAGGAATTGCCATACTGTTTTCCATAATGGTTGAACTAGTTTACAATCCCACCAACAGGTTCTTCTTAAATTGAGCTTGGAAAATACCTTTCTAACATAAAACCCAAAGTCTTGTTAGGTACTAGAAGACCTGGAGTTTAGGACCATTATATCATGTTGACCAAGAAAATGTCCATTAAAAAAAGGCAAGAAAATATAACATCTAAAGGCTCAAAAATACCAGGCCAACTGAGACACCAAAGTGGCCTAGGATCATGAGATAACTATCACTGTTAAATAATCATTCAGTCATTGATTTGTTCACTTAGTCATTCATTTAATCCATCAAACATGTACATTAGTTAATTTGAGCTGCCATAACAAAATGCCGTAAACTTGGTGGCTTCAACAAAAGTGATTAATTTTCTGACAGTTCTAGAGGCTGCAAATCCAAGATCAGGGTGCCAGCATGATTGGATTCTGTTAAAGGCTCTCTTCCTGGCTTGCAGACAGCCACTTTCTCACTGTGTGTTTTCACATGGCAGAGAGGGACCAAGAGGGAGAGGGAGAGGGAGAGGG